>NW_017307945.1:45454-54369 GCF_000935625.1 Nanorana parkeri | reverse complement strand
CTGGGCCCCCTAGAGGCCCGAGGCCATGGTGCGCCCGCACCGACGGTAGTTCCGCCACTGCTTATGTGGGCTGAAGGGGCAGCTGCTTTGGGCCCCACAACAATGATTGGGCCCTGGGCGACTGCCCCTTTTGCCCTGCGTTAAAGACGGCCCTGAACCAACATGGCAGATACACTATTATTGTCAGGCATTTTTAAACGGATGTTAAAGGTGCAGGGGTATAAGCCTAGTATACAGTATGTGAGGTTGGCATCCACAACAAGCTACTTACTGTAGATCATAGCTGACTTCTTCACAGAGCTACTGCCTGTGGAAAAGCCTATTGGCTGGAATGAAGAAAAATTGTGTAAAACAGAGCCTCTGAACAGTCTCAGGAACACTGGTCAGAAACTTAAAGTGACACTAAACTCAGGAGTTAAATCATAAAAATACATTTAAGTACCACAACTATTAACAAAAATGTGCATCACTCAGCTGTAGATCCTCAAATCATCTTTGAATTGGTGCTGACACTGGCCTTCCTTCTGGAGGGTGGCTACTTTTGTTCCCCATGGTTCCTGTGTATGTTGTTAAGTAGCCACCACTTGAAACTCACTCCTGTGTTAGGCTACAAACTAAACATGAGATTGTAGAGCATCACAGGAGAGAGCTTGGAGTGGTGACTACTTTACAACACACACAGGGACTATGGGGAACAAAAGTATCCACCCTCCAGAAGGAAGGACAGTGTCAGCACAATTCAGAGATGATTTGAGGATCTACAGCTGAGTAAGTTATATTTTTGTTTTAGGTAAGGTAACTGAATTAATTTTTATAGTCACTTTACCTGAGGAATACAATATTTACCCTGTTTCATTCATATGCAGATTAAAGGAGTGACCTTTGATCTGCATATGATGACAGTTAAAGCCACTTTCCAAGTAAAAGAAAATGTACTCCTTCTCCTGCCTTCTCCAAGCTCTTCAATCTTTTGTGAACAGCCCTTTTAGAGTTGTGTCTGCTTGGAAAAGTCAGTAGTTCATAGATAAACAATAATACATCCATGTGCCACATCAGTTTGGAATGCCAGCTGGAGGAGAGTGGCCAATCTGCCCAAGAAAAAATCTTGCACCAGGGCATTTGAGCTGGCACCAAGAACTATTTCAAATGCATTTCAATTACATTTCTAAAAAAATTACATTACAAAATAAAAAAATAATTGGTTGATCTTGTGCTTTGTGTCTAAGTCACAATCAGTCTGATATCAAAGTTAAAATAATAAAGTGCATCTTCAAGAAACAATTTGGTTGTGATTGTCCGTTGGTAAAATTGGTGTCAATTGATCTAGTTAATTAGCATCTACAATGGTAAGTATGCATTCAATGTTTTTGCTATTCTTGGGAAGCTATTAGCATATACTGTTTCAATGCAATGACAACTAGTGGAGCCAGTGGCAGACCTTAGGAACAAAAGGCCCTGGAGCAAGATTTTTTCTTGGGCAGATTGGCTGGTATTACTCATATAAAAGGGAGATTCTGCTGGATAGGCACCTCTACTCCTTCTGCTGGATAGGCCCCTCTACTCCAAACTGGACCATGCGACCATGCCTCCTCCAATAGGGAAGGAGGGGCCGGGACAGGATCCCACTGGGCTGAACAAGGGACAGTTTAAAATATAAATTGTTACTAAAAGCCAGGTCTTTGGGAAGCTATCACGGCAAAGCATTTTGTGCACTCAGGGAGCAAATAAACCTGATATTGTTTATTCAGAGTCTATTTTCCAAATCATGTAATTTA
Organism: Nanorana parkeri; assembly: GCF_000935625.1. Classification (NCBI taxonomy): domain Eukaryota; kingdom Metazoa; phylum Chordata; class Amphibia; order Anura; family Dicroglossidae; genus Nanorana; species Nanorana parkeri. The sequence goes on along the minus strand of NW_017307945.1, from coordinate 52,594 downwards.
GATGATGCAACATTTTGAATTTGTTTAATAATACGGATAACCTGTCCCACATGTTACTGGTAGATTCCTAATAATGATTAGATGCTTTAACAACTTGAAAAGGTATTGACAACGTAGTTTATTTTCTCTGCTCTTACTCCGTGGTGTACCAAGCGTAGTTTTTCTTTCTTTTTCTTTCTTTTCCTTTTCTATTAAGGATGTTCAATATTAAGCATTGAATATTAGGATTTAGATTAATTGTTCGAACTGTTATTATGGATCCATATTAATGATGGAGTGGACTGCCATACATCATGCCCCCTACCTACGTGACAAGCCTGTTCATAAGATGATATGGGGCACGTAAACCTTTAATGTTATAACATGACTCCTCTTGTAACTGTTTTTTTTTTTGTTTATTTGTTTTTCCGTTTTGTATTGTATCCTTTGAAATACTAATAAAAATTACATGCGTAATAAAAAAATAATAATACGGTGGCCTGATTCTAATTCTGTTTCCTGCTTTGCTGGTGTGATCTCTCAGGTTCTGCAGGTCTTATTTGACCAAATACATGTTGATACAGTGCTAACATACTGTATATAAGGAAAAAGGTCTGATAGGCCTGAACAACCTGCATTATCTGCTTTAATGTTAGTCATCTTGGATGTGTTAGTCATGAGATTTAGAGGATTATTCACAAAAAAGTGAAGAGTTTGGAGACAGCAGGAGAAGTGAACAAACTAGGACAATATAGCTGAACTGGAAATTGAGCTGATTTGGAGAATCTTTCCAAATCAGCTATTGGTCTAGATTGTTTACTTCTCCTGCTTTCTCCAAACTCTTCACCCTTTTGTGAATAACCCTGTTAGAGAATCTCTGTAGACTCTAACCCACAAATCTGCCCTAGGTTACATCTCCAAAGTATCATCCTAACAGTCCTTTTTGCTCCTCCCATGACCTCCTGCTCTTTAGCTCCCTCATTAACTCCTCCCATGCTCACTTCCAGGACTTCTCTAGAGTCTCTCCCATTCTTTGGAACTCTCTGCCCCAATCTGTCTGTCAATCTCCTACTCTGACTGCCTTTAGTCAATCACTAAAGACTCATCTCTCCAGGGAAGCCTATCCCACTTCAAACTAACCACTAAACTATCTCTTTCTCGAACAATTCATCCCCACACAGCCACCTCCTCATGTATCACTTTCCCCTCCCTCTTAGCTTGTAAGCTCTCACAGGCAGGGCATCCTTACCATCTTGGCTTGAATTGTATTGTACTTATAATGTCTTCCCTATGTTGTAAAGCACTACGCAAACTGTTGGTGCTATATAAATCCTGAATAATAATAATGCAAGAATCTGTCCCTGTGAAGTAAGCAAGGATTATGCTTCTTAAAACATTATTTGTCAGTGGATCTTGCAAGTAAATCAGCATTGCACATCAGCTGACAGTTTAGCTTTGGTATTGGCCCCTTATCATCTATCCTACAGTATCTCTTTAGGATATCAGCAAGGCACTGGTATAGTAACACAACAAGAACACTTTAGAATACCAGAAGGGCACTGATACAATAGAAGAACATAATCTATTTAGGACAGCTATCAGCTGGACATTAGTACAGTAATGAACAGGTTATCTTTAGTATATCGGCAGAGAACTGGTACATTAGCTGAACAGGATTTATTTGGGATATTAGCTGGGCACTGGTACATGCAGAGCAATATCTCTTTGGAATATCAAAAGGGCACCGGGACAGTAGAAGAACAGGGTTTATTTAGGATATCGGCAGGGCACTGGTACAATAACAGAATAGGCTATCTTTAGGAAATCAGCAGAGCACTGGTACAGTAGCTGAACAGGATATCTTTCGGATATAATCATGGCACCTGTACTGCAGCAGAATTATTCAGTATGTCAGCAGGGCACTGGTACAGTAGAAGAAAATGATCTATTCAGGATATTGACAGGGAACTGGCACAATAAAAGAACAGGATCCATCCAGGATTTCAGCAGAACACTGATGCAGTAGCAGAACAGGATCTTTTTAGAATATCAACCAGGGACTGGAATAGTAAAAGAACAGTATCTCTTTGGGATATCAGCTGGGTACATATACAGTAGCAAAACTGGATCTATTTTGGATATTGCCAGGGGACTAGTAGAATAGAAGTATAGGATCTATTGAGAATTTCAGCAGGACACTAATGCAGTAGAAGAACAGGATTTACTCAGGGTATCAGCAGGAAACTGGTATAGTAAAAGAACAGGATCTATTTAGGATATCAGCAGGGGATTGGTGCAGTAGAAGAACAGAATATTTTATGGATTTTGGTGGGGGACTACTACAGTAGCATAACAAGATATCTGTAGGATATCAGCAGGACACTGGTACATTAGAAGCACAGGAACTCTCCGGGATATTGGAAGTACTATGCGCTGGATATTCAGTATGGGCTTCTATCTAAAATACATTAGTGCTATGCTGCAAAGCATCTTATATTTCTGGGAAAAAAGTGCTAATTTAACTAACTTTGTAAACACAGACTGTTCCCAGTACCAAAATTAAATCCAGTAACCAAATTTCTTGAGAAAACATTTATAAATTATTAGCCTGGGTAACTAATGACAGTTTGACTACTGACTGGCTAATGAGGAAGTGAAAGTCTTTGGATTTCGTTATTATACCTAATTATCTTTGCATTTCCCTTGATGTGGCAATGAGATATTGCAACCGAATATGTTAACAGTAGTTCAATTAGTAGGCTAATGCTGCATTTAGTACTCTTGTTGTGATTGTTACTGAATAGTTCTTATAAATACAGTATACCCTAATAGTATTTTTAGTAGAGTGATTTTTTTCCAGATAAAGTAATCAGTATTGTGTTTATTATTTACACTACTTTTTATTAACCCCGTTTTCAAATAGTTTTTTGTCTGTTATTTGTCAATGTACTGTTAAGGAATTTGTGAAGCTGCATTAATGCCTATGCAAATAAACATAGTACAATGTGTTTGCAGTGGTGATTTATTGCATGTAGAATTTTCCATGATTTCAATCACATGGGGGATCAAAATATCTACTGGACACTAAAGATTGGGATAGCCTATCAGCTTAGCATTAGGCCAATTCCTTTCTCTAAAGAAATATTAATAGTTCCTCACTCTCTGGCATATGGGCTTATTTTAGTTGAACCAGATCCACATAAGAGAATTTGGACAGTGTAGAATCTTCAACCTTTATCTGATATAACAAAACAGTGATGTTAGGTGTACATGGATAGCCTTATATGATGGGATAATTGGTTTGCTCATTTTTGGGGCAGACAGCAAAGCAAAATAAACAAGTTCACGATTAGGGATAAGCAAATTCATCAATGTTGAATTTGCACAGGTTTCCAGGGATCTTGTTAGAGAACCCAAACTTTGCCACAAATTTTATTTAGGACTATTGGTCAGTTCTAGCCATTTGTAGGGCTAATAGGCAAGATATTGTCTAAAAAGGCAAGGCTGGGTAGTGCCACAAGGTACCTGTGCTACTGCCAAACATAAAAAAAAATACTATACAGTGGAGAGATGCTACTTTTCATGCCGCTCTGAGGGCAACCTGGAAAATACACAAATCTCGTCAGATTCAAGTTTGGGGAATACCTTAAAGCAATACATTGGGGTTGATTTACTAACCTTATAAACACGCCACGAACAAGTATACACCTCTGTAGTATGTTCCCTCCCAGCATGATCTATTGGTGGAATCTAGACACCTTTGTAGTGTGTACACACCCAGCAGGTGTGTTGTGCAAAGCCCTGCAGGAATTGCAAGGTGATGTTGTGTAAATTAGCTCTACATTGTGTTGCTTGCGTTGATGAATGCAGGAATGTAAATGCATGAGCTAACCATTTTTGTCTAAACTGTGAAGCAGCATTATATATGCATCATGTGCATGCTTTTTCCATATATGGCATTAGTGGAAATATGCTTTTAGAGACTTTTTGGTTGATAAATACGTTTTGCTGTGTAAAAATCACACGCACCTAGTGCGTGCGTGTGTTTAGGTTAGTAAATCACCCCCATTGTGTCAAAACAGCACCATTTTATGGACAGCCTCAGTGACAGCTTGCATAGGCCGCACATATTTAGCTGTGCATTTGATTTTCTTTCTTTTAGATTTGCTTACTTTCAGCAGCAGCATCCCAATCTGATTTTTTTTTTAAATGTTGTGTTAGCATTAATACATGTTTTTTTATTTAAGCAGTAATAAGCCTGCATTGACTGACAGATAGAAATTAGACAGCGGTTAGGTGCGGCTGCCCTGTTCCCACTGATGCAAAACTGTCTTTGAGCTTAGCAATTTCTAATAAACTCTCAGATACAGCTGTGTAAGCCTGGCCTGGCACAGGTGGGTGTTTTCATACAAAAAAGCATCAGCCCACAAATGATATAACTGTGTGACAAATGTGCCAGTGGCAGGGCAATTTTAATCAGAGAGAATAGGCCAAAATGCAGAGACACAAGGCTTGGGCAGATGTTTAAAATAAAAATTAAAAAAATAAAAGCATCAAACCAAAGAGGTAAGGTTCAACTGTGTAAAAACTGGCCTGCAATAGGACATTTTTAATGAGGATGTAAAAGCACGCCGCAAACTAAACAACGAGCTGCTCTAAGAACACATGGTCACCAACAAGTGAATACTGAGCTGAGCATTCCAATATTAAAAGGCCCATATCAACACAGAATAAATACTAATGTACACCAAAAAGAAATAAAAAACAAAATACAACCCCCTGAAGCAAAAGGCCCCTATTTATAAAAAAAATAGCCAAAAATAAAGTTTCAGCTGCCTTAGTCAATGTCTGGGCTTCTGTTATGTTGCTCTACCTGTAAGGAGGAAAAGACTGCTCTCAATGTATGCATTGTTTTCTATGTCCTATAGCTGAGAATTGTAGCATTTTATAACAACTTCCAAAATGATAAATCAGAGGGCACTTCTTCACAAATTTAGCAAAAATTGTGTTGACAGTATCTAAGACAGCGAGTCTACAAAGAACTGTACAGGTGTTCTGTATCACAACCACTTAAATAAATATCACACAACCAATTGTTCTCTAAATTATAATTAGGAATTATAATTAAATTGTAGCATAGCCACAACCTGCTATCCCTTACAGCCAAGCAAGGTTCCATCTTAGCTTCTGTTTGGATTCTGTTTGGATGGCAGTTTCTATGGTGCTGCACATGTAATCAGCTATGACACCAGCCTTGAGAGATGAAATAAGCACACTGGCAACCTTCATAGTTGACATGCCTTAAACGTAACTGTTGCGGAAGGCATTACATTGATGGGTAAAGTTTCCCTTTTAATATATAATTATAGGGACCAATGGAACTCATGCCATAAAATAGTCAGACTAGAATAATTAGCTTAAACAAAGGAATGTCCGTTGCTAAAACTGTTGAGATGGCAAGAGTAGAAGTGGAATATGCCCTTAGCATATACACAATGGCGATTTATCTGAATCCTTTGCTGGCCTTAATATGCTATATTATAAAGATATTGAACTACATGTAAGAAATCTTGCCGATAGTTAATGTGCGTCTCAGTGGAAAAGCTGAATCTGTTCATTTTCCCCCAGGCTCACACAGAAAGAAATGTTCACTGAACTCACCTACGGGACATATGTGAGTACTTAGCAATCCTCCTTGTTGCGGGCAGAAATGTATCTGTAGATAGATGAATTGTTAAAGATATGCATGTTCTTTTCTTATTGCCATGCAATAAGTCAGATGCAATAAATCCTCCTTTTTTGTAGATGACTTATTGCTAATAATGGTAATGCACTTGTTCTCTAAAATCTAACTTTACTTGTTTAACAAAATGTTCATTTTACATGTACATTGGTTCTGAAATTTAAATTGCAATTTGGAATGCAGATTTATTCATAGTTTTTCTGAATGAAATGTTTTGATGACAGATTTCTTCTGCAAAAACAGCTCAATCAAACTGTCGAACACAGTGGAGCCATTAAAACAATAAAAATAGTGAAACAAGGCCATTTTCTTGCCTGCTGTGTTGTCACATGACTGCATAAGCACTCAGTGTACAAGATATTACATTTTAATACATCATCAACTGCTGCAAGATGGTGTAGTTAGTGACAGTGGTTGTTAGTATGTTCATGTATTGATATATTCTACTCAGGATTATGGTTTGGATGTTCATTTAGATGCTAATGATCACATCACCGTTATCTGCAGTCTGCATGCTATATGTAAGCATTGTTTGTGCAATTTAGTTGCGCTAGGAGAGAAAAATACCTGGTCACCAGCTGCAACAATGTATATAGATACTGATCAATAAAGGCTGGTATGTTGCGCTTGGTGTTAATTATTCCACCTAGTGTTAATTTCCTCGTGTATATCGTAAACTCTGTGATATTTTGATAGTCTGAGTGTTTATACCCTTAGTGAATACTGTATTGTGAATTAATACAAATTAAAAATAAATATGAGAATAAAAATTGGAAGTTTTAAGGTGATAGTGGTTGTTTTGTGAGTGCTAATAAACTTAGTGAATAATAGCCTTAAAACATTTAATTATTTAGTGATATATTTCTGTCTATATTCTGTGATTTCTTTTTTGTGTAAAATATTCCAGAATCCGTATGGCGGGGTCTAATAAACCACACTCGTCCAGAATTAGTGTATCCTTTAAATATCAAGTGATGGGTATAGAAAATGCGAGTTATAAATTATAGGTGATAAAGTGTAATGTAACAATATTCGTTCTTATTTATCAGTGCATATATAAACTAATTATAATAAATTACCAAAGTTGGCAAGTGTTCACCTTTATGCAGAACAGTCTCCTCTTTTCATAATTAGACCTGCCCTGTGTCCCACCCATTTGGAGTAAGGTACACAAATGTAGGTGTATCACATTTTGAATATCTGTATAAAACCCTTGTGTTTTAGTGGTGTGGCTTTAGGTATGTATTAGTAAGATCCCCCTTACAGACCTCAGCTGCTCTAGTGACACCAGCTTGAGTTCTCTGGTTGCTAGCCATTTTCCTTCACGAATGTTGCAGTATCTTATCTTCTATTTTGGGACCATTTACAATTGAGTGTAAGCAGGACCACTATTAGAAATCATGGGGCCCCGTACAGTC
>NW_017307945.1:13265-45260 GCF_000935625.1 Nanorana parkeri | reverse complement strand
CCCCTGATCATATTTCAACAAGCCCCCCCCCCCCCCCCCCCGTTACAGAGGTGTAAAAATGTGGAGGAACCTTTAGCATTCAAAGGAGAAAAATGAGGAGGCACACTAACAGATTGCACTATATGTGGGAGGAGCATAAAATGTAAGCTTACATACAAAGTGCAGGGATCAAGAGTATGTAATGTACAGAGTGCAAAGGTCAAGAGTGTGATGTATAGAGTGCAGGGGTAAGGAGTATGTGATGTACATAGTTTAGGTGTCAAGTGTATGTAACGTACATAGTGCAGGGGTCAGGTGAATGTAACATACAGAGTACAGAGGTAAGGTGTATATGTAACTGGGCAGAACCTCCTCTGTCTCTTGAGATGAGAATATAATTTTCAAGCATGAAACATTCCAGCAGTGAAGTTTCCAGAAGAAATGTCCTTGGAAATGTAATTATTCATGAAGGGGAGAGAGAGGGGAGAGAGAGGCCACATGTGTGTTAAAGAGAAAGATGCTGGTTTAATCAGGGAAAAAAGGAGGAAGTTCATATGTATTTTGGAGGAAAGAATACTGCTACTGTGAGCAGTAGAAGGAAAAGAATTGCATGGCTAGGACCCCAAAATGGTGCAACTAGTGTTGGACTGCACTGAGCTTTAAAATGGGCCAGAATGTTACTGATACAGCTACTTATATCACTGCTAGGTTACAAAAAACCAAAGTACACTTGGGCTTTGGAATATAAACCCCTCATTTACTTGAAGGATTGCTGAACTGTAAGTGTGGATCATGTGGAACCTTTAACATACATGATAACATACTGACTGCTAGCTGGTACTATTTTGCTGTACCTATTTAAGGTGGAACAATGTTTTTCGGGCATAATTTTGCAATAAATGGAGGTCAGGCATCTGAAATGTACATAGTGTAGGCATCTGGGAGTGGGTAACGAACATAAAGCAGGGGATCGGAGTATGTAAAGTAAAAATATATATTTTTGTCATATGCACTTACCTAAAATCTATAGCCTTCAGTATTTTGCAAAAATTAGCACAATCTAGCAAAACATATTTTGGTAATGATTAGATTGTCTCGCCAGATGTAATTAACATGACGATGTAAAACCTTAATGGTGTGTGGAGAACAGTAGCCCAAAGCAACAAATCAGATTTAAAATGTTGCTAATCTTACTACAGTGGAACAGAAAACTTACTGGCTGCTAAAATGTACTGCACTTTAACACCAGCATTGCTGTTTGCACTGCTTTGATTATCAAGCCTGTATGTGTATTTGTAAAATCAACATATGCACAGAATTTCCATGACATGTGTACAGCTCATTATTTATATTAACAATGTATGATAATATTATCACCAATGTACAGTAAGTGGGTATAACGATACGAAAGAATGTCCCCAGCAATATTAGCATTAAATATCGTAACTTCAGTTACAAACAAAGCTTTCATTTCAGGAGGGCACACGCTTCCCTATGATCATGCAAATTAAAGCAGAATTATGCCATTAGAGTAATATTTAATTAAGAGCAGCGGGAGGATGAAACTGAAGCTGGAAAGTAAAATTCTTTTAATCAGAAAGAGCTCATACATATTTTGCCATTAGCTTTGAGAACCACTGAATTATTTACAAATCTTGAGTAAAACTTATTTTTCTTCTCATATTTTAAGCGAGATACGTAACTTCTTTTGACTGGAGAACTGTCATAGAATGGCCTAGAAATTCTGCCCACCCTGCAAACCACTGCATTCCTACTGGCTGTAAGCAAATTATAAATATAAATCAATAAATATGTCTACGTCGATTGGTGCACAACCAATGTCAGGCAACACCGTATGTGGATGTGCCAAAGATTCTTCTTATGATGTTACAATGTTCAGCCATGAGGAAAAGATGAAAGATGTATCAGTTCATTGGAACTTTTTTGTTCTCTGATCAGAGTATGTTGGATGGTTAATATGTTATTTAGGACAGCCTAGGGTAGTGGTAGTAGAGGCAAACTGCAGTAAAGGTCCATGATGCTATATCTTCTGTCTGTGCGTTATCTCTACAAAGAGGAGATAGTCATTCGCACACCAAGGTCCAATGCATCACTATGTCCTTTTATTGATGGCAGATACACATGGCATCACAAATATGAGCAATGTTTTGGAACCTACTGAGGTCCCTTCATCAGGAAAATAACATAGTGCCACATAGTGTCACATCCTGATTGAATGAGAAGCCTGGGAAGCTTAATGGTCTAGTTATAACCTGGCTTAATTCCTTAAGTACCTTGGGGTGCAGGTTATCCGGACCCACTGCTTTGTTTGCATTGAGCATTTTAAGTCTTTGTTGTATCCCGGTTTCTGTCAACCACTGGGGTATATTTTGAGCTAAACTGGGAGTTTTATCATGTGTATCAAAGCTACGTTCCCTCATAGCTTCCCTGACACCAAGGTTGCTAAGAGATGGTGGGGAGATGCAAACATCTCTCTGCCTGGTTCTTAGAGGCATCTCTCTCCAACCCCGATTGTGCAACATTCAGCATGGCCGCCCTCCACCCCCACCATCCTAACCACCTCAAGTAGCATAAAGGCTACAGACCCCCCTGTGCATAATAGATCTTCCTTCTGCTCACCATAAATCTTCAATATACCTGCAGGTGGAAGTCCAGATCTTGCTAAACTTCCGTGCCGACTCCAGCTATAGTATTGCAGGTCTCATAGACCTCATCGTTGAGGTTGCATCTCCATTCCCCTCTCATCCTGCTCAATCACAAAATGAAGCCCAAACCATAGATCCGTACTTACCTTAATATCAAATTTTCAGTCCTTTAGGTCTGGTAGGAAAGTTAGGAGGGACCCCAAGTTAAAAAAAAAAGTGTGTGGGGCTCCCCCCCAAAGTCTTACCAGGTTCTTAAGGTCTGGTAGGAATTTTAAGGAGGAACCCCACCCTAAAATTCCTCACCAGACCCTTGATCTGAGCACATGCTTGGCAGTGAAGGAAAGAGGGGGGGGGGGAGCGAGTGCCCCCCTCTCCATTCCATTCCATCCCAAAAATTGATCCACCGATGTCCAAGGTCAATCATGACGTCCACGACGACAACAACTCAATGAGATTACAAAATAACCTGACGCCCGCTGACCCGGCCACATGCAACAAACTCCAGCCGCAAAAAGGAAGTATCTGACAGATGCCGGCAAAATATTAACAATTGGGTAGAGCTAGCAGTGACATCACCGCTAGCTCTGCCCAACTGTTTACATTTGGCTGGCATCTGCCTGAGTCTTCTTGCAGGTCCCAGACAAGTGAAAACAACTGGGCGGAGCCGACCGTGACATCACGACCAACTCCGCCCAGTTGTTGTCATGTAATGACAGACCAGTGTCCTTGAGGACGCTGGGCTGTCATTTAATGACAACAACTTGGCGAAACCAGCCGTGATATCACGGCTGGCTCTGGCCAGTTGTCAGTCATTTGCTTCGGCAGACCGTTTTTCACACTTGGCCTGTCACTACGGCTCAGCTGACCCGAAGCATATGCTTCGGCTTGGCTGAGCCGCTCGTCTGCCCTTGGCTGCTGTATGGGCTATTGTGAATAGCCCGTATGGCAGCCCTTCATTTCGACTGAGCCGAAGGATCAGCCGAAGCTATGGCTGGATCCTTCGGCTGGATCCTTCGGCTCTATAGTGAATAACCCTCTGAGCCTCTGAAGAGGCCAGAATTAAGACTCATCTCTTCAGGGAAGCCTATCCCACCTCAACCTAACCACTCAACCATCATGTTCTCAAACAATTCATCCCCACACAGCTGAGATGAGTGGAGATGAGTAAGGAGCGGTAAGAATATCTGTAAAGTATTTACTGCTGTCTGTTAAATGGTTTGGAAGATTCACACTTACTGTTTTTGTCCCAGTGACTGTCCCTGAGACAAGAAATAATCTTCTAATCTCAGAACTGAGAGTCTGCTTCAGTGACAACTATGAAACATGAGATTTACTATCACATTGTAGATGTGGAGATGTATGGGCATTTCTCTTGCATTGTAGGATTGGAAGTAAAGGGAAATCTCTGAAACTGGGGTATAGACAATAATAAAAACCTAACAGAGGATCTAAGCTTCCTTTTAAAACAAGATACCAAATTATAAATTCCTGTAACATAAACATTGCATTCTGACAACCTATGCTCAAAGCTGTGATAATAACCAAACAGTGACTGCAGCTGATTAGCTGAAGTCACTATTTGGCTGACAATTTTTCACCTCACTCTTTAGACAAAAAATCTAGTAAAAGGTCGATTCAGGAGATGAGCAAAATCTGTGTCCCTGTTGAGCTGGCATGCCAAAAAGGCAGGTAAGGCTGTATCAGGAGATAGGGCCTAAGTACAAGTGCCCCTCACCCTTATATACCAGCTGTATGCCTTCCTTTCCTGCGTTTCAAACCTCTGTTACATACAGTATATTATTACGTTTCCAAAAAAAAAATTGATTAACAATTAGCAGCTGGATGAGGTTTTCTGCCAGGGGCCTTTTAAAGGTGTTATGGCTTTCGAGTTATAGATCTCCACCCAATCACAAAATTAATGCTTTTGAAAAGTGGACTTCTGATTAAACACATTCAGACTGCTGTGAACATCATTGAATATCTATGAATTTTGCATTCAAATTGTTGTACATTTTCTGTGAATTGAGGTCAGTTACTTGTTTGAGTTTAATATTAAAAATGTACATGTTTAAAAGTTAGATAATGGTAAACAATGGGTGCAAAGCATCTTTTTTTTCATTATATATGTTTGACCTTTGCCCAGACAGTAGCATGGAATTCTTTCAAGCCAAAATCTCTTAAGCTAATTTAAATTGAATGCATAAAAAATTAAAGTGCAACACATATTTTAGTGGGATTAATTTTTCCAGGCTAATTGAGAAATTTCCATTTCTCTGCAGACTGAAAAAGTGGAAGTTGAAGCTATATTTGCAAAACTTTGAAAAAAAATCCTCTTTATTTCGGCCTTTAGTCAAAGTTTTTATGATTGAGTCTTTTCATTTATGATTAAAAAGTCATAATTATCATTTCTGCCCAAGAGGTTTTTTTCAGTCTACTAAAACAGAAATATTCTTTCTGCTTTGATGTGTGAAAAAAAAATAAAAATCTCAGCAACTATCCTATCTCTGACAAGATTACAATCTCTATTGCTTCTTAAATAAATTCTTAACCACTTTCTAGGGAAAATGTCTAACCATCTAGTTTAAGTAATGCAAATACACAGCTCTCTGTTACTCTTTAGCTTTGAAAATCGTACTCACATTTCTGACCATTTTAGCAGATAATGAAAAGAGCATAAAAATGTTTAGGAAAAGAAGTCAGTTTGCATATTGTGTATATCTGAAAGCTGACTTTGAATATAAATTGGGCGACTGTTTTCTATTTTCCATAAATACATATATATCAGAGTGCTCATTCATCTGAAACTTGCCATTGCCACGGTGTATAATATTTAGTGCAGAATCATAGCTGCAAAGCATGGAAATTCATATAAGCTTTAGTAAATTAAAGAAGTTGTACTTAACCAAGGGTCTATGCACTGAGGAAGATTCACACACTAAATGCTTTTGGATAGTGATTACTGAGCTGGGCATAAATCAAAATGATTCCTAAACATACGGAAATATCGTTGTTAACACCCTCCCCGATGTCATTAATAAATAAGTTGAGTTAAATCTTAAAAATACATTCAAGTACATTCACTATTAACAAACATGTATCTTATTTATGTATCACTCTGCTGTAGGTCCTATGCTGTAGGTCCTTGGTATAGATGTCCACACACACATATACAAATGTATGATATTTAGCTTAACATACACATTTTATATATTCTGATTTTTTGACTTGGTTAGGCATCGCACGCCTCCTAAAGTCTGATAATTATTGCCCTGTCATCTGCCTGGCCCCAAATTGGGGTTGATCCACTAAAGGAGTAGGGCATGTTTACTTTCAAAGTACATTTTCACTTACCTTAGTGAATGAGGTAAGAAAAAGTGAAAATTCAAAGAATATCCAATAATGTGGAAAATGTTGTTGAAAAACAAGATTATTTTTACATATACATAATTGCATAACCTTATCTTGTTCACTAAGCTAAGTGATATTTCTCTTTGCAAAGTACATTTTCAGTTAGATTAGCGAATAAGGAAACAAATTGTGCTGACTTCACTCCTCTAGTCAAAAATGTTGTTAATTTTCCTTGCACACAATCCATTCCCATTGACATATCAGTCCTCCAGAGGTACATACCATATAGGGGTCTATTCACTAAGCTACCATAGGCAGCCAAGTGACTAACCGACCCGAAGCGAGCCAAACGTGGTTCGGCTATTCACTTCAGGCTGCTACGGCTGATTCCACATTGGCTTGCTTCGGCTGGCTTCGGGGTGGCCGAACATGCTCAGCATGTTCGGCCTACCAGAAGTGCAGAAGGAGTTTGACTCAGCCGATCCAACATCTGGATCGGCTAAGCCGAACCTCCGGCACGCTACTTGCTGCTGTTCGGCTTATCTCATAGATGCCGAACAGCAGTGAGTGAATAGCCGAATGCCGCCGAGCGGCATCCGGCTCGGCTGTTCTGCCCGGTGCCTTTTGTACTCTTTTTGTAAAGTATTTATTGATATTATACTTGAGATGTGTAGAAGTCTGTGATTCTTAGTAAGCCCTTATTTATTCACCATTGGGATGGAGTCTTTAAATAAATCTAGGATTTTGAACTGTAACCGGTAGTGGGGGTATGAGGGACTTGAAGATGGTATTTACAATTTAGTCAATCTTATGCGAGTGAATGAAATAAAGAGACAATGAGTATGGCAGATCTGTGATTAGGTTTGATTCCATATTTAATGGTCAAGCTTGAGATTTAATTTGAACTTATTGTGAGAGGATGTTTTTGTATAAAGTTGAATTAATTGACGAAGCTCTGCAGATTGAAAATATCTGAAAAGGCTTAGAATTCCTAAACCACCTTGATCTTTGGGAGTATATGTAGTCTAACTATTTTGGGTTTAATTTTTCCCTCAAATTTAAGAGTTTATTTTCTTAATATGGTAGCCTTTTTATTAAAGCATTTGCACAGGAACACAATACATTGAAACAGGAGTTCCAGCTCTCAGACATCATTGGCTCTACAACAGCACCGCAACCACAAAAAATATGTGCTAAAATTTCATTATTGCACAAATAATTGTTACACAACCCATTTTGTAGTTAATGCCAATAAAATGTATACCTCATTTAAATCTACAACGATCTATGAGTTTATAAAACTGAAAAAAGTTAAATGTCACTTCTTTGTAACCATAGCAACACATGTTCCATTTCATATGTGCAAAGCCCCCACAGAAATGTAATTTCCTTCCAATGTTATTGACATACTGATATACCCATCTGTGTTTCTCCTATTACAATACTAGGATTGATCATGTGATTGTAACATACAGACCCTCCTGCTCAACAAACTGAAAGGAAGAAATTAATGGAAATCACATGTAAGTTTCAAACAAACAGCAGGAAATTGTAGTTTGCAATAAAATTGGCTTGTAATGTGTATTCTGAAGATGATAGTTCTTATCACAATAAAGGTGGAAGCTCATTGCGCTATATTAATGTGTGATGCTAAATATATATATTTTTTAAATAGAATGTTCTTAAATAATAATATTTTATTTTTAGTATTATCACACTTCTTTAAGTCAGCAGAGCGCAGGGAGAGCCCGGAAAATTCTTTAAGAAGAAGCACAATAATCCAATTATATAGAGATTTTCACAAAAACAAACTTTGTCCAGAGTCCTAAATTGGTACAAAACAGTTAAGATGGGAACATGAAACAGTCAACGGTGTATACGTTCCTGTGCACTAGACAAAATAAGGCAAAGCCATTTTAAAATTCAATCCCCTTTTATGATGTAACATGGATAAGAATGTTCCATAACAGCACATATTTCCATTTTTCCAGGTAGGACTGTAGGTGGATTAAAGGATAGGGTGATATCAGCTATTGACGAGAGGAAGAATATCAAAATGTCAATGCTAAAAATAGCTCAGTTTAGCACTCAACAAGCAAATGCTAATAGAGATTTATCTCTGTATAAAAATACCAATATGTTTTATTGTGTCAAATAGTGGTGTAGCAATAACTCCTGAAGGAGCTGCTAAGATGTTGGGTCCTTCTGCCGTCCTCCAGTGGTGACCTATCTTGAACTGAACCCAGCTCTTACCTACACCGGAGTAGCAATACAGAATGGGTTTTATGAGCAAGGACAAACCCTGCAAATAGAACAATAATAAGACAGCTATTAAAAGGGAACATCTAGATACACTCAACAGCAACAATATTAGTGCTGAAAATCCCTTCATTGATAAAAAAAATGCCAAAAGCAAGGTGACATACCTAAAGTGCACTACTACACTGCTGGCCAGTGCCAGAACAGATATAAAGTCTGACCTTAAACTCTCATTTGAGAGCTCATTCTGAAAGCGAGAGTATTTATAATCCACAGGGAAACTCTTTCAAAACATCCTGGGTAGGTTTTCCTGGTGGCAACAAAGCTCCACAAGGAAAATTCAACACAAGTAAAGGTAGCTAAAAGGCCTCTCGCCACTGATGCTGTGTAGATGCCCTCAGGATAGCAGTATGTTCCCTAAAACCCTGTTTCCCCGAAAATAAGATCTACCCTGAAAATAAGACCTAGTACTATTTTGGGGAATTGCTAAAATATAAGACCTAGCCAAAAATAAGACCTAGTTGTGACCATTCCCAGGGCCGGTGGTGGCATAAGGGGGAACTTGCAGAGATGCGGGAGAGGCAGGAGAGAACCAGCGGTGCCAATGAAGCCAGCGCTAAAGTAAGCGGGGCGGCAACGGAGGGAGCAGAGCCGCATAAGCCGATGCCTCCTCTATAGCGCTGGCTCCTGTCACAGGCGGAGTGATACCAAATGCACTCCTGTGAGGAATCGATAGTGAAGGTGTGCTTCGCTCATTCTGGCCAGCAATTGGTTAGCAAATTCTCTTGGAAAGGTATGGCACCCATGATTGCCCTGATCACCATATTTTTGTACATGAATACATGTAGACTGTTGTACATGAATAAGTGTGGATTGTTGTACCCTAAAAAAATAAAATAAAAATAAGACCTACCCCAAAAATAAGACCTTGTGTGTTTTTTTGAGCCAAAAAAAATATAAGACAGTGTCTTATTTTCGGGGAAACACGGTAGTTGCTGCTGTAGGTTGGTTGGAGGTAGATGGGAAGGCCACACAATGTTCGTCACAATGGAGTAGATGAAAGGTAGGTTCTCTCAGACACAATGTAAAGGGTCAGTGACAGGAACTATTCCTGAAAGTCTCAATTCATCCTTAAATGGGTCCAGTGGATTATCCTAGTGCAATGGTGATTCTATACTCTCCCCAAAGTATACTTCCTGCTCTGCACTCCTGCACTCAGCACAGCAGTATTCTCTGGCTTCTTGGGGTCAATCTGGAGCTCTCTCCACAGCTTCCTGCAGCTCCAGAAACTCACTCAACATTTTTGTCTCTCCTGTGATCTTCATGTCAGCACATCCAAACAGCATCTGGCTCCCTTCTTGCTCCCTACTGCAGAACTGTCAGTCACCTGCATAAAGGAAGAGTTCTCCTCAGGTGCTGCTGTAATGCCTGGGCTGTGCAGCCTCCACCACTTAAAGGGTCTGCTGGCCTACAGTAATAATAGGTTACAGTCTAAGAGTTAAAATAGGTTCAGTTATACACAGAAAATAGGTGTATATCAAATTCTGAAATACAATAGAGTAGAACAAAGATTTCCCTGTCAATATTCTAGAATACAATTTGCCTAAGGACAGATTAATCTAAGCCTTACTTTTATCTCCAAATACAATATAATGGCCTCATAAGCACTCATAAGCACTCACAAAGGATTTCAAACGTCTTTCACACATACACATTATTCAGAAAGATCAAGAAGTTAGCATGAAAGAAAAAGTAGCTTGTCTGCAAAGAACATTCAAGTGCGTGGGATGCGTGAGAGCTCTCCCATCCAAATGCTTTCTGACATATTTTTTTTACATATCCCTGGACCAAACCAGATCCATACAGACTGAACAGTTGCTTTCAATGTAAGGTTCCCGATTCCCAATTCAGACAGTAATCAAATACTTTTTTTTTTACATATCCCTGGACTGAACCAGGTACATACAGACTGAACAGTCACTTTCAATGTGAGATTCCCAATTCCCCATTCATTCAGTATTCAGATACTTTCATTGCCATACAGATGAATCTAGGATCTTAGGGGTTAAGACCCCCTTAACTCTTAACCCCTAAGATCCTAGATTCATCTGTTAAGTTTTAGTGTTACGGTTATCATTCTCTAGATAACAGTACTTTCATGTGAAAAAGTAAGTACACCCAATGGAAATTGAGTTTTGCAACATACTGTATGTGAACAGGCAAACATTACATCTTCATTCCAAAACTGTCTACAGATAAAAGAGATTTCACTTGAACAAATAATGTAGGCAATTGACATGGTGTATTCATTCTCATAATCTAAATTAATGAAAATTCAGATTTGTCATATGGAATAAAGAACTACAATCCTACATTTACTGCTCCGTCAAATCCTTAAAATAGATATATTAGTGCTGAATATATTGCGCTCAGTCAAAATGTGAACTAATAAAACTCACAAAGTTGATAAGTGAAATTCACCTCGTGCTGATGAACATGAGTGAAGTAAACCGGCTCCGGCCACTTGCAGAGAGATCAGCGCCGCTGGTTACCAGCTACCCAGGGACACTGATCTCCAGACAGCAAACTCTCCCGCTCCCGGCCACCAAGGAGAGAAACACTGCTTTTCTCTCCTTGGCGGCCGGGAGCGGGAGACTCCTGGAGCGCCCGGGAGAGTTTTTTTTCTTTTTTTTGACGGCAGCAGAACCGCCGGCCAGCAGAAAACAGTTGGGCGGTTGGGCGGAGCTAGCTGTCACTGCTAGCTCCGCACAATCGTTTTCTATTTATTTTTTTCTACTTTTTAAACTATTTTTCTGTTCTGCTCGGTCCCACTGCTGTTCGGCATCTATAAGAATAGACCGAACAGCAGCGAGTAGCCTGCCGGAGGTTCGGCTTCTCCACTTCGGGTCGGCTGAACATGCTGAGCGCTTACACAAACTGTATGTATTTGATAAAATAGCTGTAATATATGAATAATGTCCCATACTACAAGTGACGTTAGTATGGCATATCTAAAATAGGAAAATGCTGAGCATGTTCGGCCGACACAAAGCCACTCGATGTACGGCTGATTTCAGCCGACATACGGCTGAAATCAGCCGTATCAGCCTGAAGTGAATAGCCGAACAGCGTTCGGCTCACTTCGCTTTAGGTCGGTCATTCACTCGGCTGCCTACGGCAGCTTAGTGAATAGACCCAGTGGCGTAACAATCGCCATAGTGACCCAGGCAGCCGCTATGGGGGCCCGTGCACAGGGTTGCCCGGCCAGGCATCCCTCTGATGCCGTGTGGGCCGCCTGGGTCGCTATGGCGTCTCGGGTGCTGGCTGTCACTGACATAGCTCAGCAACTGCTGTGAAGGAAAACGTTCCCACTCACAGCCACTGCGGAGCTGTGTCAGTGAAAGCCAGCAGATGCGGCAGAATAGGCCGGTTACACCGGTGTTCTATCGATAGTCCAAACTTATCGAGTTGTGGGACTGCATGACTTCCGGTCCCAGAACTCGATAAGTTTGAACTTTCGATCGATCACCGGCATTTGCAGTAAAGGAGGCGGAGCCCGCCTAACAGCAACCCCGCCTCCTCTAACATCACTGGCCAGCGAGAGAGTCTATGTGGGCTCTGCAAGTGGCATAACTAGCAATCACGGGACCCCATACAAAATTTTGCTATGGGGCCCTGTGATTTCTAGTTACGCCCCTGAATAGATCCCATAGTGTGCACAAACAATGGAGAAAACTCTAGTGAACTTTAGTAACACATGGCAAACACAATGTTACAGCAGCTTATCAAGTGATCTGGTTCTGCCTAAAACTTAAAGTGGCAGCACAATATACTGTAGTACAAATACAACATATAAGATTAAATTGTTTGATGATGCAGTGACTTCATGGGGTGCATGGTCTGAGTTACACAAAAACATATCTGTGCTTACAACTCAATAATGCCAAGTGCTCTACAATATACAAAAGACAGCTAAAACGTACATAAAAAACAAGTTCACATTATCACTATGTATTTACTAAAATATTCAATATACGTACCATATCAAAGAGGCTAAATAAAGCACAGGGAAAATGCCTATTCCTGTACACTTATACCAGAATGCTGATTCCTTAGATGTGGAGAGATCCCTGGAGGTACAAAGAAGTCTGCAATCACGTTTTCAACAGAATAAAATACACAAGTCATCTCAGACATGAGAACTATTGACCTGGAAATAAATGTATTTTTAGAGACAACAAATATATGTATATAAGTTTGAAATAGAACGCTTACACAAACTGTATGTATGTGATAAAATAGCTGTAATATATGAATAATGTTCCATACTACAAGTGACGTTAGTATTGCATATCTACAATAGGAAAAAAAAATGAAAAAGAAAAACCTTTCATTGCCAGACCAATATTTCACATATTTGCTAAAAAAAAATGAATGACCTAAAATCCACCCAAAACATTATGGGGTCTATTCACTAAGCTGCTGAAGGATCTAGCCAAAGCTTCGGCTGATCCTTCGGCTGGCTTCGGCCCCAGGACCCCTTCGGTTCAGTAGCACCGAAGGGCTGCTGTACGGGCTATTCACTATAGCCTGTACAGCCCCCGAAGTTGGCCGAGCGGCTCAGTGGAGCCGAAGGCATATGCCTTGGCTCCACTGAGCCGAGGTAAAAGCTGAAGCTGGCCGAATAGCTGGCCATTGGCCGGCCGACAGCCTGCTTCTGACAGCTGGGTGGAGCTAGCCGTCATCTCGCGGCTGATCCGGCCCCTTGCAGAGAGGTCAGCGTCCCTGGTTACCAGGTAATCATGGACGCCATCTGTCATTACTCACTGAGAACCCGGCAGGGCAGCTATGATATCACAACGGCCTCTCCGGGTTCTCAGTGTGTAATGACAGATGTCATCCCTGGTTATCTGGTAACCAGGGATGCTGATCTGTCATTACTCTCCCGGAGGCTCTGGGAGTCTAATACGGCTCCCGGCCACCCAGGAGAGAAACAATTTCTCCCGGAGAGGTTTACTCTGCTCGATCGAGCAGAGTAAACCTTTCCTTGCGATCTGTTTTTTTTTCTGACATGGGGCCGCTGGCCGTCCTCAGTCAGATAAAAAAGCCAGCATCGGAATGCATAGCTAGATTCCTATTGGCTATTTTACTTTGCTATAGCCAATAGAAAACTAGCTATTGCACCCGCCCACTGCTGCTGTAAATCAGCAGAGGGGAACCTGCATTCCTATGGTGTTTTTTTTTTCGTTTTTTTTATTCTGACGGCCGCAGAACCGCCCGGCCAATAGAAAACAGTTGGGTGGAGCTAGCTGTCACTGCTAGCTCAGCCCAATCGTTTTCTATTTTATTTTTTCTATTCTGCTCAGTACCACAGAGGTACCAGGCAGAATAGCCGAGCCGAATGCCGCTTATCGACATTCGGCTATTCACTCACTGCTGTTCGCCATCTATGAGAATAGGCCGAAAAGCAGCAAATAGACTGCCAGAGGTTCGTCTCAGCCGATCCAGATCCAGATCCAGAGTCGAACTCCTTCTGCACTTCAGGTCGGCCGAACATGCTGAGCATGTTTAGCCGACCCGAAGCCAGCCGCAGCAAGCCGATGTACGGCTGATTTTAGTTGGTGTACAGCCATACAAGCCTGAAGTAAATAGCCGAACAATGTTCGGCTCACTTCATTTCGGGTCGGTTATTCACTAGGCTGCCTGCGGCAGCTTAGTGAATAGACACCTATATATTTTCTGAAAGCAGTGGACCTGTGAATTAAATGAAGGTAGTTGCAAATGTTTATGTTGCACAGCATTTGCACAACTCTTGTTCAAGCCTATGTTTTCATTAAAAAATACTTTAAAATGTATTTTATTTTGCGCAAATCCAGCCTGAAGTGAATAGCCGAACAGTGTTCGGCTGACTTCACTTCTGATCGGTCATTCACTCGGCTGCCCTCGGCAGCTTTGTGAATAGACCCCATAATCTCCATATTTTTTTAAAAATATAAAAGATGAGGTTGTGTCAAGTAAATAGATACTAAATATATCAAGCCTCACACTTTTAAGTGCCCAGCAAACAAAAGATGATAAACTATGATACCCAGATCATCAGTTTACAGGTAACTGTAAATGATAGCCATAAAGTTGTTGCATGGTAATACCCAATCTTTGTTGTGAAAATAGTTGCTACACATGCATGTGTATCCTAGGAGCACCTATGGCGGTCATGGTAAGTATATGTGTTTGCATGGGAGCAGGGGTCCTTTATGTTTTATTGTTGTAAAAACATTTTTAATTTCTTTTAACTAATGTGATAGCAAAACTGGTCATCTTGATAGAACCCTGATGTTGCCTCTGCCTTGACACCAATCAGATTGCAGGGCCAGATCCTTCCCTGTCGCTGCCACAGCTGGCTGGGATCTGATGGCAGTGAGCTGATCACTACCGAGTTCTCTTCACAGAAGAGTAGTGGGGCACAAATGTTTCTCTCTTTCCACTGGAATGAGCAGGACTAGAGTCCAGTGTGCGGGGTAGGGAGGGGGTCTCAGCAGCTATTTTAATGTGTAAAACTGAATCACTTGTATAAAAGTGTAAGACTACCGTAGAAAAGTGACAATGCTTCCAGCTGTGGAGAATTATCATTTTCATATATGTTATACAGTTGAAACCTGTTGGAATTTTTTTTGCCAGGCTGATCATTTCATCTACTAAATGAAAAGAGAAAAAGAAAGTGCTAACTTCATACATCTGTAGAATAAGTCAAGAGAAAGGGGAAGGTCTTGGCTCTACAGTTGATGGGCAAATGTCCATCATTCTCAAGGACAGATCCGTCCATCTGTGGCTAATGTTAGTAGTTCTCTATTGATCCTTTCAAAACCACATATACTGGGATTATGACTCTTTGAGCACATCTACACTCCTTTTAGAAGTGTCTGACAGTGATAGCGTGGCTGTCATGATAGTTATATTTTATCTAGCCTAAAAGCTGGTAAGAAGTAAAGGGCCCAGAAGCTCCTGAACAAAAGGAATTCTCAGAAGACCAAGTTTCCATCATGCCATTGAACTTAAATAAAGTATACACATCACATGTATCTCTTTCTGTTTCACTCTTTTATATTTTGTTAAGTAAGTTTATATTTTGAGTAAGAAATTACAGATTTTCCATTATATTTACCACTGAAATATTTTGACCTCTTCCCAAAAAGAGATATTTGTAACACATTTTTTCACATTAATTTGAATATACTGTATATTATTATTGTCCTAAGCTTATAGAGTGCATGTGGAGTGTAGAGGGTGGGTTTGTAGTAGATTATACTTTGTTGTACCTTTGTAAAATGATTTGCATGAAGAGCTCTTTAAGGTTCAATGTTTCCTAATTGGGCCAATAATGATTATAAAGCAGAGATGATGCAGATCCTCGAGGAATGTACAAGGAGGTTTTTGAGGACATGATGTAAGCAAAATGGATAGATTAGGTAAAGGATGTGTTATACAATGGCACTTTGGGAGATGTCAGGAAAAAGAAAGGAAAAAAAACAGAAAAGAAGAAGAGAAAGAAAGATGAAATCTGAGAAGGCTAGAGGAGGTGGAAGAAAGAAAGAAAGAAAGAAAGAAAGGGAGGGAGGGGGGACTCTCCTCTGCCCATGGTAAAAAGAAGTTAATGGGTGCAGAATGTGATTGCAATGAACTTAGATGGCATGAATCCATGATAGAATGTGCATAATAAATTCAGCGTAGCCATACTGTATGTAAGGAAACTTGTCATGGATGAGTGTAAGGATGCTAGTTCATTTTGTGTTTATCAGAAAATTATTTAATTAGACTTTTACTTCTAAAAAAAAAAGAACCTAACCTTTTCTCTAGGTATTTTCCATAGTTTAGATAATAGATTTAAAATATCTGCGCTTTTCTGCATCAGAGAGCAGCAGCTGACACTAAGGGGTTATTGCCAAAGGCAGCCAAGTGAATAACCCAGCCGAAGTGAAGTGAGCCGAATGCTATTTGGCCAGTCACTTCTGACTAGTACGGCTGATTTACTTCCGGTTCCGGCGCCCATGTGAGGAGCAGCGGGGAGACGGCGCTCCCCCTTGACACAGCTTAACGCATTATAAAACCGGCCCCGACAGCCCCCCCGATACACCTCGCTACTCACGGAGGCTGCGTGCAGGGTATGGACCGCTTCCTGGCACCGAAAGTGCCGCGATCCCGCTCTCGCTCCCGCTCACAGGACACAGCTCGAGCAACCTGTGCAGCCAAGATGGCGGATGCCGCTGACAGGCAGAGCCGCCGCAGCCCTTCACCGGCCTCCTCACAGGACGACGGGGATGAGGACCCGTCTCATGCCTGCATTGCTGCAGCAGTAGCTAAACTGCTGAAACCAACCATAAAGGCAGCGGTGGAAGCAGCAATTCAAACGGGGCTCTCCCAGATGAGGAAGGACATATCTGCCCAAGCCAGATCTATCACTGAAGCGGAGGAGCGCATCTCCTCACTGGAGAATGATTTATTGGAAATACAAGCAAAACTCTCCCTCCATGATCAGACACGACAATCCATGCAGGCTAACATTGATGACCTGGAGAATCGCTCGCGAAGAAACAATCTCAGTATTGTTGGTCTGCCGGAAACATACAAACCTACGGTACTGGGTAAGATATGTGCCACAGACCTGCCAGAAGCACTAGGGATAAGAGCGCCATGCCTAGTGGAAAGGGCACATCGCATAGGCCCCCCAGAGAGGATGGTGCCTCCCCTCGCCTGGTGACCTCAATTATGTGGATAGAGTGGAGGTGTTACAAAAATTCCGGGCAAACAAAGCTTTGGAAGTGGATGGGCATCGACTACTGCTATTTGCTGATTATTCGGCGGAAGTAGCCAAGAAACGTAAAGCATTCAATGAAATCTGCTCCACCCTGGTACAACGCCAGATCAGATTCACGCTAGCCTATCCAGCTACACTGGATAGGCCTCAACCTCGGGCCAGAGATTGTCTTTCCACGATCCATCGGAAGCCCTGCACGCCTTGAACCGCATTTCAACAGACATGGGGTCTCCCTCCAAACCACCACGTCCACCAAGGTCGCCTTACAAGCCACCAAAATCCCTCAGGAAACAAAACGGAACGCCATGAAAATACCGTAAACGTTGAACAGAGGTGGACTGAATACAATAGTCAAGCTAACACAGAGTTGTCTGGAAGAATTTGTTGATAAAGAAACAAGAGTGGTGGACTGTTTTAACTGGAAATAATTGCATGAACAGATTAAGTTTTTTGATTGGCACACTATAAATGTATTTGTATGATATGTTAACTGCACTGGAATATTTGCGTATTTTGCATTATTGGGATTTTTTGCACAGTTTGTACAGTACACTTTTGATATTATGATAATCAGTTGATAATATATTTTAGCACTGAACATATATAACATATATATATATATATATATATTAGATGGCATTTAGGATAACTATTTTTTAGATACACTATTGCATTTTTAGCACTGCACTGTTTATATAGAATCACTTTTTTTGCTGATACTAGAACAAAGAGCATTCATTTCCATTGAGGTGTAGACATGCAGTATTTATCAATGAAACCACATGAACATTGAAACTGCACCTTCAGCAATAGTGATGAACAATTGTTCTTTTTCTATGTTCCACCCATACATGCAACGATTATGTTTGCCAAAGCTTGAATCTTGAATTTCAGTGGAAACATCATCTATCATCTAATATGTATGGCACTGTTAAAGCAAACTAACATGTAGGCACTGGCCTTTATTTAAAGTAGTATTAAACTCTTAATCTTTTTTTTCAATAATGAATCCAGATCAAACAAATATACATTATCCAACAAAGTATTCCTTTACATTTTTGCCCCTACAGTCATCATGTTTGAAAACAGGTGGCAACAACTCTCCCAGCTTGGCTTCCCTCAATTTGCTGTCAATTACAATTTCACAAGGGACAGCACACTGTCCAGAATCTGTCCATGTCTTAGCTTGGTGGAGGGAAGAAGAAGCAGTGGGGAGCAGGGAGAAAGGGAGAGGCTTCCCTTGCTGTACTTGTGTGTTTGTGGAGACACACACAGCTTAATAGCACATATAAGAATGGCTTCATAGGACCCATAGCCACCCTGAAACAGGATATCAGGGCCAGTGCTCAGGGGACCAGATAATTCTGCAGGAAACTGAAACTTTTTAACATCAAGGAGCTGCATCCATTTTAAGTTATTTTATCAGCATTTGAAATAGCTTAAACACTTTTGCCTTTAATATCACTTTAATTTGAAAAACAGTATTGTGCAAAGTTAGGTAATTAAAAAATACCATATCAGAGGTCATATCAGTTTGACTAGCTAATTAAGAGTACTAAGTTGGCATGGGGTACAGCATACCATTACTCTTTGTACCCAGTTAGGAAATAAAGAAAATGGTGCGCATATACTTTAGTGAGGATGTGCAGAGCTCACACGGAGTTGCCACTTAGGATCTTTATTCCCTGTTCACAATTCTTAAATGTGGAAACTTAAGAGAAATTAAAGTCACCATGAGGCTTAGGAGAAGCCCCAAGCTCCTCAGTAACTGTATCTATAACATTACAGAAGGCCCACTTTAAAGGCATACTAATTCCAGTGCACATGAGAGTAATTTAAATCATTAAGAGGCACATCATTTCATGATTAATGCTAAATAATATTAACTTCAAACACAAAATTGCAACATTCCCTAGTGTAGTTTGTCTTGCTTCTAAAGGGCAGTTGTAACTAACTATTTAGGTTTTATTCATGCAGCACATCAAAACAGAAGCTAATATATATTATAAAAAATGAACTTTATGGTATGTATGCAGTAAAAACAGCAGAAATGAGAATCCAAGGCACATAATTTGTAGATATATTTAAAATGACATGTTTAAGCAATCCTTACAGCACTAGCAGTTGTAAATCAGAAGCTGTTGGAAGTGTAAGGGCACATGTAATCAGGCAGCATGCGGTATAGAAGAAAACCGATTTATGCTAACCGTACTTTCTCTTTAAAGACCAAATCCAGCTAATCCTTTATTAGCAATAGAGAGAAGTTTTAGAACCTCTTTCAGATTTTTATTGCTATCTGTGTCCACAATGAGCAAATGTGTCCTCACTTCATGTCCCAATATGAATGGACAGCAACAAAACCTTTTTTAAGACCTGAAAAATCAACCAGTGTAGCACGTATCTCAAACAATAAATCAATCTACATACTCATCAAAAAATAACATGTGCATATCTTGTATAATCCATATATATTCAACTCTGCAACATAAATATATATATATATACATATATATATATAATGACAAAAGGATTCAATTCCAGTGAACTAAAGCTTCTCACATGTATACTGTAAATCCACACACCGTGCACAATGTATATAGAACAAAGACTATCCCTGGTGAATCCTATTACCTTTTAACACATGCCTCTCACCTCAAAGGATGGACATAATGACTATTTTAGGTCTCATAAGGTTTCTTTCCCAGCTTAAAGAGGATATAGACTGGATGGTGTCTTCGTCTCCTGTTCCATCCAATGGTTATTGTGTAATCTCATAGAGGGAAATACATATAAAATCCATAGGCACATTTAAAACATTATTTATTAAAAAACCAAAACACAGAACACTCACATGTACATGTGCGCAATGAACCAGCGCACTCACTGGCGCATATATTCTTAGAGATGGAACAGGCTGCAAAACTCAATCTGTACTAAGTGTTTAACACTCTCACCTCTCTTCTTGTTTCACTCTTCGCAACGTCATTTGAACTCAGACCTACGCACTACATCTCAACGACTTCCTCAGGGAAGTAATTGAGAAGTTTTTAAGACCTGGGTCAATGGGTTTTTGTTCACATTAATACTGCTTTTCTCTCCATACATGTCAATAAAATTGAAAAAGCTGCTTGAAGCGGTCTTTAAGGCAGGTTGAATGCAGGTTAAAAGGTCAACTGCAGGTCAAATGCACCTGTCAATGAACTCGGAATGTCTCAAATCATCTTTGGCCAATCTCAAATGCAAGCTGAATGCCCCTGAAAGCAAACTGCATTTGCTCATCAATGCAAGCCCAAAGTTTTGATTACTGTCTCTGCCATGTAGTCCTGCTGACCTCCATTCCCGTCATGTTTTACCCTGATGCCACAAGGATACAAAAGTGATGTGAAATGCCCCAAAGGGGTCATTAAAACAGATACTCTAACCCTTATCTGCTCTGTGTATACAAAAACAAATATGAGATAAAAATACAGTGGACAAAAGCAAACCACAATATACAGCTTATACATTTTACAAAGACATTTATAAATGTAAAAATTTAATGATGCCTAACAATGAATTTGCGTATACCATGAAATTCTCCATTAATATGACACCATAAAAACAGTAAGAAAAACATGGCCAGTGTATAAAATTTATGACTACCATCTGTAAATTGTTGGCAACTGATGAGAAGTCATCTGGGCTCTATAACACACATGTTATTGAGAACAGTTTTATTGGCCACTTCTCAGCTTTGCAGAGGACACATGATGTGCAGCAGCAGATAAATGACCCATGGACAGAATATCAGGAATGTCAGCGATGAATAATAATGCGTTATATAAAGTAACAGTATTATAATTAGACAGACTTGACTGATTGCACATGACTGTAGTAGATAATATAAGTGTAAGTTATAAAAGGGCAGAAGGCAAGAGCCAATTTCATCAGATTTCATCAGTATTAGTTATATGGAAAATTAAACCTTACCTCTTACAGTCTTCTTTAAAAAGGTGCAAAGAATATTTGTGATGTTTAAGGTTCAATAGCCCATTGCATTCAATTTTTTCCTTTGCCGGCGTCAGCTAAAAACTGTTTTCTATTTGTTCACACTTTGTTCTTTTTTTCTCATATAACACATTTGTGTCACTCTGCTTCAAAATTAGGTGGATACCTCCTAAACAGATGTAATAATAGCCATCCCAATGTGTGTGCAAGCATGGATACCTCCGTGCCACTAGCTGGTGATTCTCATAAGTACAAGGATAAAATCCTCTAGCACTCAATGCAAAGATGCTAAAGTGTACCCTCTCCCCCCTCCAACCCTGAGGATCACCCGGGGGAATGGAATAAAGAATGGACAGACTGGAAAGCTTTCCCATTTACTATTGGATATGGTTTGAAATGGACAGTTTGTTAGTACTGACAATTTGTGCAGATCAAAGGACAAGTCCAATGTAAGTACTAACCAAAATGCACTGTAATAATGATGTTACAATGTATTTATCAATGAAGCCTGCAAGCAGTGTTTGCAGGCCTAATTTTTACAGGAATCACTGTCAGCACTCTTGATACACAGAGCAGATTATGCTAG
The DNA here is from genome assembly GCF_000935625.1 of Nanorana parkeri. Taxonomy (NCBI): domain Eukaryota; kingdom Metazoa; phylum Chordata; class Amphibia; order Anura; family Dicroglossidae; genus Nanorana; species Nanorana parkeri. Next base: position 23,623 of record NW_017307945.1, on the reverse strand, counting down.
GAGAGCAGGTGCAATGCTACCCAACCCCAATGACTTGCCTGAGTAAGTCAGTTGCAGTCTGGTATATCTTCTGGCCAAATTGTCCTTACCAATGTTTGTGTCCGTGCACTAAGCCCTCAGAAAGCATAGGGCTATCTCCGGAACATCTCTAGTGTGCAGCTAGTCTTGTTTTGTAATATTTATGCATGCGCTCTCAGGAGCATGAACAGTTAAAAATATTTCAATTGAGTGAGTGGCAAACATTTATATCAGTTTAGTAAAAAAGGATTTTTTAAAGTGTTTTATTGTTTTCAACAATTATTATAACACGCTAGGGATGCACAGATACTTTTCAAGTACCAATACCGATACTTGGCATTTTCATGAGAACTACCAAGGTTGCAGCGGTTGCAGCTGGGACCTGGCTCTGGCTCTGGCTCTCCACCGCTGTCCTGAAATCATTAGTCTGTATTGTTTTAGAAAAACTGTCACATGATAATAAACAAAAATGTATCAGTACTTGTATCTGTGAGCACTTGGGCAAGTATCAGTACTTGTACTTGCAAAACTGGTATAAGTGCATCCCTTATATATGTTTATAAAAACAAAATCATACATTAAAACAGAGATGCACAAATCCCAGGAGCTCTGTGTGCTCCTTACAAATGACAGCTGCCTCCTAACTTTTGAATTTTTCTCTAGTCTAGTCTTGGAGCTCAAAGTATCTGTACTTGTACCGAGTACTGTACTTGGTATCTGTGCATCCCTATTACACGCCATTTAATATTTTAATGAATTTATTTTGTACTGATTTACAATTTAGCCACATCTCTCACCCAAGCTACATCACCAACCTTGTCTCAAAAATCACCAAAAGCTTCCTCTTCACTCCTCCCAGGTCATCTTACTCTCTAGTCCCCTCATCACCTCACTCACATCTAGGACTTCTCCAGAGCCTCCCCCTTCTTTCCTTTGGAACTCCCTACCCCAATCTGTCTGGCTATCTCCTACTATGTCTGTCTTTAAGCAACCCTTGAAGATGCATATATTCAGGGAAGCCTGTCCTGCCTCTACCTAAAACTACTTTTTTTGTTGTTAACAAGTTCCTGTTTTATTGTTTTATCAATCTTGTTTATGCATTTTTCTCATTTATATAATCGTGGCCTACTCTACAGTGCTGAACACAGGACACTGAAGCATTCACATCAGTCTCTGCTCCACAGCCATTGCAATCTAATGTCCTTATTCTGTCTACATTCATACACTAATTCACACAAAAGGGTCAATGTGTGCGGAAGCAAATTAACTCACTGGTATGTGTTTGATTGTGAGAGAAAACATTCTGTTCACTTCCTGTCCCAGAGACACAACAGGAAGTAAAAGGAAATCTCTCCAAGTCAAGCACTATCTGTACTGGAAACAAAGGGGTTGATTTATTAAAAGGAATAAAGACAATCAGACAATATGATGAAGAAGGTCCATCCTTGAAACTGGTCAGAGGTGATTCACGTTAGAGTCAGTGGGTGCATGCTGTTTAATAGGATCTACTACAGGGATTTTGTCCGTGCATCAAGGACTGAGTAGGTTTTTTTCCTGGATGCTATTAGATGTGACAAGGTGAGATTGTAAAGAACGTCTTTGAGTACCAGTTTTTAATAAAGGTGTTATGGGCAGCACAGTGGTGCAGTGTTTAGCACTTCTGTTTTGCAGTACTGGGGGTCCCTGGTTTGAATTCTGACCAAGTCACTATCTACAAGGAGTTTGCATGTTCTCCCTGTGCGTGTGCGGGTTTCCTCCCACACTCCAAAGACATGCTGGTAGCTTAATTGGCTCCTGTCTAAATTGGCCCTGTATGTATGCATGTGAGATAGGGACCTTAGATTGTAAGCTCCTTGAGGGCAGGGACTGATGTGAATGTGCACTGTAAAGCGCTGCATAAATTGTTGGCTCTATATAAATACCAATATAAGTAAATAAATGAAGGTATCACACAATGCTTGTACACTTACTGTTTGTTTTATGGGCCCTGTACAATTTGGTCCATGAATTTCAGCATATATTCACTGGTTCCACAAACCTTGTGTTTGGTGCTATCAAGGGTCCAGAGGAGACTAGGGTGCACAGATATAATTCAAGCAAACTACAATAGATCTAGATCATAATCCATCCAAACAAATCAAACTATAATTGACCTTCAGAAAAGAACAACTGATATTGAAACCTTCTGTTAATTCAGACTACATAATCATAGTAAAAGCTGTTTGAGTAGTAGTAATACTCTTGCTATTTCCTAAAGAATTATTTGACCTATATATACTCATTACAAATACCCAATACACATGTTTGTCCCGTGATCCTACTTCTCCTAAAATCTCTCAATCTTTCAAAGATGATAGGATTCGACCTGAACGGAGATCCTCCTCACAAAGCTCTCATGCTCTTTCTTGCTTGCAATCCGAATATTACCGCTCCCCCACCGATGGATGGAATTTCACACACCGTCTCTCCATGGTGCCACCTGGATTTCTCTCGGATTCGACCCACAACTTTTTGTTTCGGTTTTGACGTCATGGATTCATCTTCATCGACTAGAGCCGACTTCATTTTTGTGCCCCCTCAGAATAAACAGATCTGCATGGCTGATATAGGCTCTCTTTTGAAACTCTAGCAGGGTTATTCACAAAAGGGTGAAGAGTTTGGAGAAGGCCGGAGAAGGGCACAATCTAGGACAAAATATCTGATTTGGAAACATTCTCCAATTCAGCTCACTTTCCAGTTCAGCTAAAGTATGTTGTCCTAGATTGCTAACTTCTCCTGCCTTCTCTAAACTCTTCACCCTTTTGTGAATAGCCCTGCTTATGTCTGAACTACAAATATACACAAAAACAGTTTTAACTGCAAAATGTATTATATATCTGCAGCCACAATATTGCATACGCACTGGGACTGGGTGGGGGAAATGTTTAGGTAGCCTTAGCCTACAGAAACAAAAATCAGCCCAACAAAGTGGGAGTCTTCAATTCAGAAGGAAAATGACAGCACAAGTTTTACCTGTCACATGTGATGCTCCTATTGAATCCTGGGGGATGCCATTGTTTGACTCTGTGAGACAGTGCTATCTCTTGGGTAGGCACATCATGGTATATAATGATAAGAGGTGAGTCCTCACCTGGAATCATTGCTGCCTCTAAACCCTCAGTTCTAGATAGGAGCCTTGGCTGTGACCTTGGCTTGGAACAGTCATCTGGTTCCAAGTTTCTTCTCTAAGCTGGAAATACACCTGTAGAATAGTTTTCAGAAGGTTTGTTTGATTTTCTAATAGTTAATAAGGTCAAAGAAATGATACATGGTAACTCTAGTGATTAAAAGAATTGGAGGAACAGGATAGAATTTTTTTTTCTTGAAGAAAATGAAATTCTAACAGTGAATAGGGTTTTAATTCTAGAAACTCCATTAATTTCAAAAATGTAATGTTAAAACCAGACAAGATTTAAAATGACATTCATCGAGTCTCTGATGGCATTATTGAATCTTCTGATGAGAATTTTCATATAAGACTTTTTAACAAAAATTTACCAGTGTATGGCTAGCTTTGTAAAGCAGCCATATTTCACAGGGGGGTAGAGTACAAAAAGAAATTACAGGTAGGTAGCTACCAGTATAACTTTTGAAAACAGTTTCAACTGGGTGTCTTTAAAGTGTCAGTACTTTTTTACTGCTCCTTCAGATCATCGAACGCTGTAAGTTAGCGAAATGCATATATAAACAGGAGAGGATCCTCACCAGAGCCAGATGAGTTTACCTGGATTGAGCAACAATCTTTATGTCTATGGCAGATACCCCAGCTGTTCACTCTTAGAAGCACTAAAGATTCACTAGATCTGTACTTTTAAATGCAATGATTACTTATTGGAACATCCAACTGCCATCTGATGGCTTGCTTCACGCTTTCCTACCAAATATTGATGCCCTGTTACATAAAACATAACGCTGATTTAATTTCCTTTACAGCTGACAGCTGTTGACTTGAACTTTAGGAGACCAGATTTGCATAGCAATGTTGACATGTTTGACCGTCTTAATGTACTGCAATACACAGAGTAAGACATCTCCAAAATATATCTGATTTTTGCAAACATTTAACATGAAATCCTTGCAGGTACAGTTCATGCCACAGGCAACCTCCTATTTCATGCCTCAACAACATTAGACAAGCCGACAAAGATCGACAAAAACGTCACAATGAATTATGATCATTTAAATTTCAATAATGTCAGAAAAGCAAATTAATGCACCAAGGTAAGTTCATAATTGCTGGCCATATTTTTCAACTTGCTGTTACATATTTGTTTATCAGGAATACAGGTCTTGTGTTGACAGGACTGACGATGCTAGACAGGCACTTTTAATTAGTGGTAGCTGTTTGAATGTCTTCATGTTTTAACACCCTGGGGACATTTCACCAATCACCTCATAACTAAAGTACCTTCATTGCATTGTAGGGTTAGTTGAGGTGAAAGCCCTCGTTCACACTTGAGCAGGAGCATTTCCAGATTTCTGCTTTTAAAGTGTTTTTTTTTTTTATTTCTCTTGTTTTTCAGGCATTTTCAGGGTTGAACACTTTTGTTTTAGCCATTGAAAGCTCATTACTAAAAGGAGAAGAAGGTTGTTAGAGACAGTATGTGCATTCTTTCAGGTACTCCCATTGAAGTCTATGGGGCCAAAAATGCTCAATTCTGTCTGAAAAGAAGCTCATGTATTTTTTTGTGCTTCAAACTACAAGTAACACAATGCTCAGGTGATAATGGATAACATTTTACGCTTCAGAGCTGACTTGAAAGGGTTTCTGTCAGGACAGAGATATGGATGCTGCTGACTTTTATTTAAAGGTGTCAGGATTGTCATTGTTATCCCTGCTTTAATACTTAGTGGGCCACTGACCTGGAGCAAGTTTGCACATATTGGCTCCCTTCACACCTATGTGTATGTATATTTGCTTTTTGGTGCTTTGCCATTGATTCTGAATGGCACCCCAAAGGATATGATATGAAGAAATTCCCCTGTGCTTCGGCACATCTCCACACTCAGATATGAATGCTCTTTGCTTAGTAGCACGGTATGTTGCCCCAAAATAGTGCATGTGCATTTATTATCTGTTGAACCTTGTTAAGAGACCATTTTAACTGAATGTACCACCTTAACACAACTCATATTACTTCATGAAAAAACATGCTAATGCTTGTATTTAGTTTGACACCCTGTGCTAAAGACAGGATGTTCTAACCATTGGCCTGTAAGATCTCTATCATGTGTTACCACTGACATTGGGACCTTCTCGACATTGTAAAGTCCACCCACCACTTACACCCACTGCTCTCAAACACTGCTTCCACCCACCGCTTCTGCCTACATCTCCTGCCAACCTCTCTATGGTCCACCACTCTCTCTCCCTGCTTCTCACTGCATGACTCTACAGGTAGCCTGGAACATAGGCACATTTTTCTAATTTGTAAACGTAGAGGGGTGCATAATACAAGGCAGCAATGGAGAAGGGTAAGTGAGGAAAAGTAATTAGGAATGACAGGGGCAGAAAGGACAGTAAGGAAGGATTTTATTCATTGTGAAAAGTGCTAGTATGGAAAGGTGAACGTAGCCTTTTAAGTTTTTAGTCCCCTTTCCTGCTAGACAAGGCTGTGTTGTGCATTATAGTTCCAAGTTAGAGCAAGACTTGATGGATACAAATCTGTTGGCAGATGAAACAGTTGTAATTTATGTATTGCATCTTTGTATTTAATGTTTGTCTGGATTTTAACTTTAATAAACAACAACAACTATCCTAAATAACCCCAGGCCAGACATCCAGCAATTTAACACTCATATTCTTTAGGGGTCCAGTAAGGTTGTGAGAACTACGTCCCTTGCATTTGCCATTTAAAAAATGTATAATTTCAAAGCAGGGTTTTGGCCAACATCTTGTATCTGACTTTAATGAAATAATGGACTGGCATCATTAAAAGAGTGGAGTAAGTGAATTGTGTCACTCAAATGAACAAAAACATTAGAGTGCTGATCCCACCAGGTTTTCTCCAGTGAGTGCAAAAATCTTTTAAATTAGAAATTTTTACTACAGTCCTGGAGGTATACATAAAATATAATTTAACAGTACTTATATATATATATTAGCAGATAGGCAGGTTTTAGAACCTATATTTACTTTGTTTCAGCTTTGTAAGTTCTTCTAAATGAGGAATGAAAATCAGTATGAACAAATACCTAAACTTTAGGACTTTCTTTATCAACACCTGTCAATTCCTAAAAGTTAAAAATCAGAGATAGGAATACAATTCCAGCATTTAGAGGTGCCCACACACCTTCGTTTTGGCAGATCATCAGCTGATATTGGTTTGGCATACACATATGTCAGCTAGCTGCTTCTTTACATTAATGATGAATGTAACATAAGGTAGGATAAAGCTAACAAAAATCACAAGCAGGATTTTATTAAAGGAAACTTTTTTTCTGAGAGAAGCTGCCTTCTCATTCTGAAAATTCTAATTGTATGGCTGTCACCCTGACCAGATGTGTTAATACATTGAGTTACTAACCCAGAATATGTATAGAGATAAAGATTCCTGGCTTTTCCGAGACCTTTACTATTTGTATACTTGTTATTAGTCAATGACTCTGAAAGCACTAAAGCCAGGGGGTTAGCATAACAGCCAGGCAAGAGGAATTCTTCAGAAGGTCAGCCATGCCTCCATGTTTTTCTCAGGGATAGATAGCACTTTAATGCCCCATTCACATGTGTTTGTGATGCACTCTTTGGTGCATCACAGGAGGACTACGATACAGTGGGAATAGCAAAAACGTGGTTAGATAGCACACACGATTGGGCTACTAACATAGAAGGGTACAACCTGTTCAGGAAGGACAGGCTGGCAAGAAGGAGGGGGGGTATGTATATATGTAAAATATAACCTCATTATGCACATCCGTGACGACATCTCGTCAAGTGGAGGAGACAATGTGGAATCTTCATGGCTAGAACTAGATAGAATGGACCTTAGCCGTAAACCTATTGTGGGTGTCTTTTATAAACCTCTAAATATAGGGGAAGAGGAGGAGGCCCACATACAATCCCAAATAGAAATAGCGGGGAAACAGGGTAATGTTGTGGTAATGGGAGACTTCAACTACCCTAGCATCAACTGGGCTACTGGAACTTCCCAATCGGCAAAGGCTGCCCGTTTTCTTAATATGTTGCAAGACAATTTCATGGATCAGATGGTAGAGGTCCCGACTAGGAAAAATGCCATCGTATATCTGATCATCAGCAATAATACGGAGTTAATTGAGGATGTTATCATCGGGGAGACACTGGGTAATAGTGATCACAAGGTGGTTGCTTTTAATATTGGGTGCAAGAAAGGGAAGGGAGATGGTCGGACGAGAAGCCTAAACTTCAGGAAGGCCAACTTTGATAAACTACGCAACATAGTGGGTGAAATCGAATGGGAAAATTTATTTGATAAACTAAACTTTGACCAAAAGTGGGACTGTTTCAAGAACAAATTAAAAATCGCTATAACAAGGTGTATACCGCTGGGTAATAAAAGTAAAAGATTAAAAACAAAGCCAATATGGCTAAATAAAACAACACATTAAGGAAAATAAAGTGGCGTTTACTAAGTATAAAACGGAGGGGACAGTATTGGCATTCCAAAACTACAAAGAATGTAACAAAAGATGTAAACTGGTAGTCCAGACAGCTAAAATTGAATGTGAGAAATATATCGCCGAAGTTAGTAAAAAGAACCCTAAAATGTTTTATCAGTACATAAACAGTAAATAGGGGAGAAAGGAACAGATAGGCCCAATAAAGGACATAAATGGGTCGTTGCTCACAAACGATAGGGAGAGGGTCGAGGCGCTAAATACTTTCTTCTCGTCGGTATTCACCGAGGAGACAGGTTTAATGTACATGAAAAAACACAGAATTTACCAAGAAATAGTGGTTGACTGAAACTGGGATACAACATAGACTTAAACTACTAAATGCAAATAAAGCATTAGGACCTGATAATCTACATACCAAGGTACTCAAGGAACTGAACAAGGAGATAACAAGACCATTGTTCCTCATTTCTAAGGAATCCGTAGATTTGGCAAAGGGGTAAGGTGGTACCTATATTCAAAAAAGGGTCAAAATGTCAACCGGGGAACTATAGACTAGTTAGTCTGATATGCATAGTATTACACTATTAGAGGGAATTATTAAGGATTACTTAGTGGAATTCGTCCGGGATTATGGAATAATAACTGATATGCAGCACGGATTTAGGAAGGATCGTTCTTGCCAGACCAACCTGCTGACCTTTTACGAAGAGGTAAGTAGAGATCTGGATAGGGGAGGCCGGTGGACGTAGTATCTCTGGACTTTTCCAAAGCCTTTGATACGGTGCCACATAAACGCTTGTTATACAAGCTAAGGGCTATGGGCATAGATGAATTAGTGTGTACATGGATAAAAAACTGGCTACAAGAACGTGCACAAAGAGTATCAGTAAATGGCACCTTTTCAGACTGGGCCGAGATCATGAGTGGCGTGCCCCAGGGTTCTGTGCTGGGCCCCATGCTTTTTAACCTATTTATTAATGATATCGGGGAGGGAGTGAATAGCCATGTCTCAGTGTTTGCTGATGACACTAAAATTGGGAGGGTAGTAGACACAGATTTAGACATTATAACATTACAGGATGACCTGGAGAAAATTGGGGAATGGGCAACTGTATGGCAGATGAAGTTCAATGTAAGGTAATGCACCTTGGAGTTAAAAATAGGAAAATGGACTATACACTTATGGGTGTGCCACTAGGGAAGTCGGAAATGGAGAAGGATTTGGGGGTCATTATAGACCGCAGATTGAAGAACAGCTCGCAGTGCCAGGCTGCTGTAAACAAAGCAGTCCTGTCTTGCATTAAGAAGGGAATGTATCGCAGAGACAAGTCTATCATTTTGCCACTTTACAGATCACTGGTTCGGCCACATCTAGAGTATGTGGTCCAGTTTTGGTTACCAATACTCAGAAATGATGTCCTTGAGCTGGAAAAAGTCCAGAGGAGGGCAACCAAACGTATTAAGGGGTTCAAGGACCTGTACAATGAAACAAGGTTGTTAAAATTAAATATGTTCTCTTTGGAGGTTAGGAGAATAAAGGGGGACATGATTTTCCTGTATAAACTATTTAAGGGCGACAGCAACATTATTAACAAACTGTTTACGGTTAGCCAAAAATTGGTGGAAAAAAAATTTCAACACACAGGGCACAAGGGGTTCTTCACAGTCAGAGCGGTTAAGGTCTGGAACTCGCTTATGCAGGAAGTGATCTCAGCTAAGAGTGTGGAATCATTCAAGAAACTCCTGGACGAGTTCCTCAGAGACCATAACATACAGGGGTACAGGTACGCCTAAGAGCAAAATCCCACATGGACTAATACACACGCACATACCTGCTCAAACATAAATGCATACACACAATCGGTTGGACTTGATGGACTTATGTCTTTATTCAACCTCAAATACTATGTAACTATGTAATGGATGTGCGCTTGCGTTGCGTTAGGGCAGTCCATTCATTTGAATCCAGCATGGACAAAAAACGCACCTGCACAATTTCTACTGGTTGAAGGCATGGTAGTGCTTTACAGTATTCTGCAATTTTCTGCCTTGCAGAGGAGTTACTTTAATGTATTGGGCTGCCATTTAAAATTAATATCACCCCAAAGCATTAGCATATGCTTGGTGCAGTACAGCGCACACAAAGGTGTGAAGATGATGATGAAGGTGTGAACACCATATTTTTAGATTTTTTTTTTCCTTCACCTTTACAAATATTATAATAATCTCATGCATTCAAACAACTACACCCATCCAATTAAATGAAATAACATTTTAGTAAAATATATTCTTGAATTAGAAAAAAAAATGACTTCCTTTTTAGAAAAAAAAAAACTAAACTATGAATGGATAACTAAACTGACATCTGTAAATTTTAGTACAAAATGGTATTGTGCAAGTCAGAAGGCACACTTAGCTGGAGCAGCGAATTATTCTTTCTGGTTGACTAATCCCTTTGGAGCCAATAAGTGATTCTTTTGAAATGACTAGCCTTGAACTGAATGGATAACCTTCCTCAAGAACACTGCAATGTCATAACTCACCATATAGAGACTGTCCCAGTTTATATAATTGTTTTTTCCCTTTCTTTTAGCTATTCTGTAAGAAGAGTCACAGTGTCAGTGAAATGTACAGAGTTCTACTAAGAATAAGTATTTTAGTTAAAAGCATTTGTGTACTCAATATTTTGAGTTTGTGTATAT
>NW_017307945.1:457-13246 GCF_000935625.1 Nanorana parkeri | reverse complement strand
AAGAGTTCTGCGGAGGCCAAAGTGTAAATTTCCGAATAGAAACATTAGTTTAAAACACCCATAAAATGTGTTAATTTCCTAAGGGACGCATTCTCAAGGTCATAGCATATATGTCAAAGCTTACCATCAGGCATAGACTAACATCTAACAGGATATTTGGTAAGAGTAAAAAACACACCATCCAAGATTAAAGTGGCACTAAACTCAGGAGTTAAATCTTAAAAATGCATTTAAGTAACCTAAATGTTAGCAAAAAATTTACCTTATTGGTGTATCACTTGGCTGTAGATCCTCAAATCATCTCTGAATTGGTGCTACCCTGTGGAGGGTGGCTACTTTTGTTCCCCATGGTCCCTGTGTGTGTGTTGTAAAGTAGCCACCCCCCAAGATCGCTACTATGATGGACTACAATCTCATGATTCATTAGCTAATTTGTATTGAGACTGTAGTCTATCACGGGAGTGAGCTTGGAGCGTTGGCTACTTTACAACGCACACAGGGACCACAGGGTACAAAAGTAGCCACCATACACAAATAAGTGATACACAAATAAGTTAAATTTGTTGTTAATATTTAGGCTACTTGAATGCATTTTTTAGATTTAACTCCTGAGTTTAGTGTCACTTTTATTTTGGATAGTGTTTTTTCTGCTCTTACCAAATATCCTACAGCTGAGTGATACATTTTTGTTAATAGTTAAAGTCCATTTCCACCTTTTGTAAGTGATTAGCATTGATTGTGGTAATGAAGAGGTGCAATGATGGTGTATACACGTGCACATTTTCATGACTCACATTGCAGGTTTTTCTAATTTTTTTTAATGAACTTTTTATTAGACCTGAAGCCTATAAATTCAAAATTTTCTCCACAGGAAAATCAGTCAGACACTGGGGTCAGATTGTAATTAGGCTGTAAACAGCTCTCCCCCTCCCTTTTATTCATTGTGACATGATCAGTAAACACCAGCTCTGCCTTTGCACACAATACACTGTCTGGAAGGGAAGGGGGAGGGAGGGGGGCCACTATGAATAATAATGAATGGGAGAGCTCAAACAGAACTTGCAAAACACAGAGGCATTTTCATGAAAATATGAAGAGGAAAGCTAACAAAAAATGTAAGGTTCTGTTTTCATATAGATCAACTGCATCTGCCTGCTTTATGTACACTCGGTGTTCATTGCTGCCATGTTTTTTTTAAATACCTCTGCAAAGGTGGAAATGGGTTTTAAGTTACTTGATCTTGAATGCATTTTTAAGATTTAACTCCTGAGCTAAGTGTGTCACTTTAAGGAGCACAACACCTGTGTACCGAAAAAATATTATTGTGGCCTAATTAGTTATTTTAAATCCTGTTTGCTACTTCTAGAAGATTTTACTTTTGGAGGAAACTAAAGGATGCAATTCTGATTGTACCCTATGGTAGAAATTAAAATCACTATTCTGTCACAATGCTTACATACTCCAAGATGATAATACTCTGTGCACTCTTTTAAACACATTCAAGAGGTGTTTATTTACGGCAGTAATGTACTCGCTAACCATGGCCTTCCCAGTTACCAGATCTTTATGTTCAGGAAGTAAAGCCGTACATTGTAGTTTGCAGACTGTGCTTAGTGGATAAGGTGAAACTACTTTTACTTTAAACTCCCTAACACTTAAAAGGGAAATTAAAAAACATGATTTTTGCTTACAAATCATTGAAGTGCCAGCACACCTGGGTAAAACATATACTTTAAGGAGGGTGGATTAAAAGTGTGGTCAGTCAGGATGAATCACAGTTATGGGAAAGCCTGGCCAAATATTGTAGAAATTCAACACAGAATATTGATCATTCTGCCTCGGCAGTGCTATCAGTAAAACAAAAGACTATTATTAAACATCTGACAGAACTTAAAGTGTATGTAAACCCTAACAATGAACTTCTCTTATCTGCTCTCTTGGATTGTAAAATATACTCTTGAATGAATTTTGTTACATCTGTTTCATAAGTGATATGTTATATTTGTTTCAATAGGTGTTGTGTAGTCCTGTCTTATAATGACAATGCTGCTTCTTCTTAGATATAGTATGATGAGTGAGCATTGTCACTCTAGAACAGGAAGTATTTTACTGGTCGGACCACCATGTGAAATAACGCAAAAAAGCCTGAACTAATGCCGCCACCATATCCAAGGACTGACTGTAATATATAACATTTTGTTATTGGATCTAAATACACTTTGATTGTTCTACTCCTTGCAATTAAAGATGAGTGAACTAGGCAAAGTTCAGTTTGCAGAAGGCTTGTCAAACGTAGCCTGGAATTCCGTGAACCCATTCAGTTAAACCCAATTGAAATCTATGGGAGATGAATCTTGGTTTTTTTTTCTGACCTTTTTCAAAGGTAGTCTGCAAGCTTACCACAAAATGACAGATTCTGGACTAGCTGTTGTATGTAAACAAACGGGCTGGGGATCCAGGGTGACATCATTGATCAAATATGTTCATGACCATATTATCGGTGGTGGATTGTTATGACAGCTGGGCAGCATTGTCGACTGGCAGATTATCATGATTGACCAGTGTCAGGAACCGAATCTGAACCCAGGGCCTCTACTGTAGCTGGCAGTGGTTCTACTTGCTGAGCCACCTTAGAACCTTGGATAGCTCCTTGCCTGATCTCATGTGTAATCCTCAGTTAAACCTAGTTTCTGCTGAACTCTGAACTCCTTGCTCCTCCCTTGAACTTCCTATTTAAGCCATGCCTCTGCACTTCCTGTTTGCCAGATTATTGTGCCTGCCAATATCATGCCAATATCTTGCTTCCTTGCTCCTCCTGTGATACAATCCGCTCATACTGCTACCTGTGTACCAACCTTTGGCTGCTGATTCCCTGACTAATCTCATCATCTTCCACTTCATACCTGATACCTTTGGGTACTGACCTTGGCTTGATCTCTGACTACGCTTCTGCCTGCTCCTATATTATTACCTGTGTGACTACAACTTTGCCTGCTGTTTCAGCTACTGCACTCCGAGCCTGATCCAGATCGTGACAACCAGAATATACATTGCTGGATGGTGTCATTGTTGCACTGCACTGTGCAGCTAACGTGACATGGTGTATAGGCCTTAAAGTAAACCTGAAGTGAGAGTAAACAATATAAAAAGTTGCAATTATTTATCAGAATACAAGTTACCACATCATACCCATATTGTAACAGAGCAGTTTTCCAGTGTTCTACTGAATCTCCACCAAAAAAATTAAAAGATGACAGTAGACACGCCATCTCCCAAAATGCAGTGCTAGTTTCCGGTGGGACCTATCAACAGGGAAGATGAGTGTGGCATGTCTATGCTTTTGCAAATACTGACCTTTAAAAAGGCCACTTTTGCATTTGAATTTTGAGAGATGCAGCAGCATTCTGGGGGTAAGATATAACGTGGCATTTATGGCGTCTACTGTATTACCGCAGCCATAGCTTTTACTGTAGACCCATACTACAGAACAATGTGTAAACTCACTCCCCCTCCCTTTTAGATTGTAAGCCCCCCGGGCAGGACCCTCTTTACCATCTTGTCTTGAATTGTATTGTAATTGTAATATCTTCCTTATATTGTAAAACTTCTTACTACATCACTACAGGACACAGTAGTTACAAAGGGGCTGGTGAATGGTACCACAGATTGCGGCAGATAATGCAGGCATTCAACACAACTGGAACTGTGTCCAATGTGAAGATTCTTCTGGAGGCTTTGCTCTGCAAAATAGCAAAATATTCCAAAACAGGTGGTGGGACAGGAGAGTATAAACATTCTACAGGAAACTTCTTTTTTATTTTTTTTTTAAATTATGACAGAGTCACTTTAACAAATATTAGAAAGAAAAAGATCTTGGCTATATTTCCCCTAGATTGATGCCCTGGTGATCAGTACTAGAAGAATATTTTGTGCAGTTTATACTAGCATTTCACAAAATTCATACATGGCAAGATTTGCAATTAAATGCTAAATATAGAAAAAAAGGATGTTTTCCCAGTATGTTTCTTTTATGTTGTCTTCCTTTTCTTCTCCATGCTTAACTCTTGCCAGCTTTGTAAATGATCAACAAAACTTCCTGGCAGAAAAGGAGTTTTAGCAACTGAAGTGGACTGAAAAGAAGAAAATGTTTTCCTCTCACTGTGCAATTAGGTCAGTGTTTCTTACTAAACTAGGCCATTTTTATACCAATATTTAGTAAACCCTTATCTGCAGCTGAAACAAATCTATTTACTTCAAAAATAACACCATTCATTATACATAAGAACAATTATTACTAGCAAAAGGTACTGGGTTTAGTAACATGCTTTTAAAAAGAACCTAAGTAAGATCTTGAAAGCACTTTTTCATTTATTGGTGTGTTCATCAGAAAATCATTGCATGTGCTTTTCGTGGAACAAGCATAAGTACCTGATTCTGTCTTAGAATCAACCTCTTTTATCTCCTTGCATAACAACAGTTATGAACACATTACAGGAGGTGAGAGTGATGACCTTATCAGTATGCATCTGCTTCTTCAATGCGTGGGCCCTGGACTAGGATTCATCACGTAACCCCTCGCCGTCCGCCAATCTTAAAAAATACAAGCAGAAGGGTGGACGTATATTTACGAGAATTTTTTCTGCTCACACGTGCCCCCTAGCGGGCGTGCGTGAGTATAATCTGGCCGGGAATGTGAACAGCTGTGACCGACTGTTATATACAAGAGTTTGGCCGGCTCTGCAGCCAGCCAATTGCTTGTATAACCTCTACTGCGGCACCCCCCCCCCTCTGCTGCCCCTGCGGTGCCTGGGAACGAGAACACTGGCACAGCAGCTCTTTGTGCGCCCAGCCAATGGCTTGTATAACCTCTACTGCGGCCCCCCCCCCCCCTCTGCTGCCCCTGCGGTGCCTGGGAACGAGAACACTGGCACAGCAGCTCTTTGTACAGAGAAGGAGGAGAGATCAGCATTCCCCACTGCTGATCTCTCCTCCTCCTCTCTCTACCGAGCAGAATAGCAAATAGTGAAAAAAGTTGAAAAAATATTTTTAAAATTGTAAATAAATATTCAATTTAAAAAAAGAAATAAAGATATTTAAAAAAAATAATGATAATTAAACAAAAAACAATTGGGCTGAACTAGCAGTGACAGCTAGCTCCGCCAAACTGTTTCCTATTGGCTGGCAGCTTCTAGAGTCTTCTAGCAGGTTCCGGCCAATAAATAGCAACTGGGCAGAGCCGGCCGTGACGTTACGGCTCCCTCCGCCCAGTTGTTATTGTTTAATGACAGATCAGCATCCCCAGGTCATTTGCGTCCACCCAGCTGTCATTTGCGGGGCTTACGGCCGGCCCTTCAGGAGGTTGTTCACCCCGCTTCGGCTGTCATTTCGGCTCGGCTGAGCTGCTTGGCCATCTTCGGCTGCTGTACGGGCTATAGTGAATAGCTCGTACAGCATCCCTTTGGTACGACTAAACCAAAGGGCAGAGGCAGCCGAAGAGAACTGAAGGATCAGCCGAAACTATGGCTGGACCCTTCAGCTTTCTTGTGAATAACCCCCTTAATATGCCCCAAAAGCATGAAGACAACAGGTCTATTTTAAAATCCAGGTGTCTGGAGTTCAATGTTGAGTTATCCTGTGACTATATTCATAAATCTCCTTAGCCATGCATCCCCTTCAAAAATTCAGACTCAGAATTTATTTAAATCAGCGTTTTTCATGGATGACTAAAAAACCCATCATTCATAACATACCATTTTCAAAGCTGCAGAAAAAAAAAGAGACAATAAAATTCAAATGTTTCCACCTGTATTCTTAAAAACAACCATGCAAACCTTTTAAGTTATTTGAACACAAAGCACTTTTTTTTTCTTGAGTGTATTTTTTTGTGCTTTGCCTAAATGACAACATTTCTGTCAGAGTAGTAATTTGTGCTTTATCTGTGGAGGTATAGCATGCTCACAATGTGGTTATTACTAGAGCCTATAAAAGCTCTTGTAGCGTGACATACAAATAGAGATGAGTAAACATTTTAAAATCCTCCAAACCAATAATGTATTATTAGCCTTCACAAGTCAGAAAGGCATGGCAAACCTGAATCAACTCACATTGTTCCACTATGGGTTTTTAAAGGATTGTTTTTATTTTGGAACATCAAACAACAGGTGCTTCTGATGGCGTTTCTACCCATAATACCCAGGGCGCAACCTGATTTTAGGCACAGTAGGCCTGTATCTATAGGTGGCAAAGAGATTACTTTTTCCTGTCTATCTAAGGATAGCTCTTCTTTTTTTCTGTTACAATAGATTTTTATTGAAATAAATGAGATCAGTAAAGGTGTATCTGATAAAAGTTGTCATTTACACAAATCAATATACAACTAGCACTGTATATATATACATTCTACAGTAGTAATGGAATAACATAGAATGGACATATTCTGAGGCAGCTATACTTTGAGAGATTCCAAGTCTTTGAAGGTGTCTCTTTAAAGCTTGTTCCCATGGGAGGTTACTCGGTGTATGCATGCTGTGACCTGAGCTCATGGGAGGATTGTGTGTAGCCTCGTCAAAGACATTTGCTATACTACCTGTCAGAGGCGTAACTAGAACCTTCAAGGCCCCGGGGCAAGAAACCCCTCCCCCAACCGCCATGGCACCGCATGGTTAAAAGTAAGGCTGTTGAGGTCCCCAGCAAGCGCAGGACCTCAGGCAGCCGCTTGTTTAAAATTTTAGTGCCGGTGTTCTGTCGCGAATGCCGACCCAGTATCTGCGCTTAAGTTCAGATGGGATTAACGAGGAAACCGGCATTTATGTACAAAGTATTAGTTTGTAATGGTTAATTGTGACCGTTAATAATATACCATACATGGCAGTAAATGATGGATGGAATATTATTAACGGTCACAATTAACAATTTAAACAAAATACTTTGTAAATAAATGCCTGTTTCCTCGATAATACTGGTCTGTGCGCAAGCGTAGATGCTGAGATCGGCAAATTCGGCTATGTCGGCGTTTCACGACAGAACACCGTTATCTGCGTTTAGAGTTGAGGCATTTTCACGAGTATGATTACTCGTGAAAATGCCAAATATTGGCAGTGGTGTAAGCCTACTTAAAACTATAATGCATTGTTGGGAATTGTAGTCCTACATAGTTGGTGCTATTCTGCATTGCTCAGAAGCATCGAGATCAGTGTCCGCAGTGGTTTTTTTTTTTTTCTTTCTTTTGATTGGACAGCTTGGACTAATGGCGCTTTGCCATTGGTCCAAACCATCCACAGACCTCAAGCTTCTAACATAGAGTAGGGGCTGTTACAGCTCTGGCCTCATTAGTTACACACCCCGCTGCTGTATAACCTTACTTAGATGTCAAAAGCCGGATGCAGCATCACCTGTAATTAGCATGACATGACAGGTTACACAGCGGGGAGGCTTTCCCTGCTTTGTAAACTGCTAGAAGTCGCTGTGAATGGAGAAAAAGCTGCCAACTTCAAACTTGAAGCTGACAGCTTTTTCCTCCATAATACTAGGTTGGCTCTGCCTCACCTGCCTCCCCTGACCGCACATCCCTGCTTTGGGGAGACTTTCTGCGGAAACCTTCAGTCAGATTGTTTCTTTTTCAGTACCTAGAGGACAGTGCAGAGCAGTTGGAGCAAATTTGGCCTGTTTCTTCTCTCTGCCTAAATGGACTGAGGAGAACTGACTGCTTCATTTTCAAGTGTCACATAAGCTCTGCAAAGTATTTAGCTGGGCTCCATTGACAGTCTCTCAGATTTCAAGAATTATATTACTTAGCTACAGCTAAAAAATGCCATATATCTAATCATTTGTACATTTCATCAGGAGCTAGTGTGATAGTTCAGCTATATAGATTTGTTAAATACAGACAATTACTTTACAATGGTACCTGCTGAATAAGGTAAACTATCTGGGAAGAGACTGTCATCAAGGTGAATTATCTTAAAGGTAATGCGCACCTGTTATTTCTTCACTGAGTAGTATTTTAAAGGGACAGTACATTAGTTGCTGTTTTGTTTGTTATAAAAGGAATTTGCAGACTTGTGGGCTCACCAACAGACAAGTTTGGGACTTGACCTTACACTAGGCATACAGCAAACACAGCAAAGCAATAATGATTCCAATCTTAGAGGACCACAAGACTTGGAGATTGGGCAGAAAGGCTAACATTTAAAAGCAGAATTGTTTATTTTTTATTAGAAACAATGATTGTTTTGCCTTGTACAGAAGCTTTGCAGCAAAACATTGTGATTGTAAGACACGGGGTACAATCAATTTTTACTGGGCAAAGAGGCCAGTAATGGAAAAAAAAATTACAACATGCAACAACACCCTACTAAAGCTCTAATCATTCATTACATGTAATATTGCAATGCGTCTCCTTCATTACACAGAATGCTGTAAAGTATAAACTCAGAAATCAGTCTCACTTTTCGCTCAGCAAAGCTAAGATCCCTGCTGGTCCAATATCAGGACCCTTTTATTTTATTTCTTTTGTAATAGTAATCAAGTTCTAGTTTTTCAAAGAAAGTGGCTCACGCACAGAACGTCCAAGCACAAAGATTGCTTATTCAATTCAGTTAATTGCAGGGAATAGCTTGATATGAAGCACCTGATATGATATGAAGCAGGAACTGCTTAATCATAAGGATTCAGTGCATTCAGCCGCCTGATTTAATGTCTGTCTTGAATTGATTTGAAGACAGAATTTCCATGTCTGGAAGTTCCGAGTGCGCTCCACTTTCTTTGGATTACCAAGTAAGGCAAGTTGAGGACCAGGCACTGGTACTAGAGTACAGGTGAGGTGGTCTTCCTTGTGGAAGCAGATCTTTATGTAGATACAGAGGTTGATGATGAAAATGATTACCAAAAAATAACTTAAGCAGTAAATAGCATAAATATTATTATTCTTGTTATAATTATTTTTTTTAGCTGAGCAAAGCATCACTTTGACCCATGGAGAAGGCCTGCAGCTAACATTAAATATTTTTTTAGGATGCAGCAATTTCACAAACAGAAATGCTGAATGTGTTTACTTTATAAATCTACTATGCTTCTGTTTTTTTGAATAATAACATGTTATCCACACTGAATTCCTGCACACTTGTCTTACATCAGATGACATCTAAAAAAATTTCCAAGAAAAAATACTACAAGTGAAAAGATGTTTTAAGTTTTATGCAATGCAAATTTGTTTTTAGAGTCTACAGAGTAGAGTTACTATAGAATAGAGTTGTTCATGTATTTATTTTTATTGCATATTGATAGAATCAATACACAAAAGAGAAACAATAATAACTACAGCAGTAGGCTGTCTTTTATTAATGGACTGGTGACAAAGTATATTTACACAGAGTGGTTAGTATATCTCTGAACGCATCAAAAGTAGCCATATAAAGATAAGAAATAAAAGGAACTTGGTAAATGAAAGATCATGTTTGCATTAATTGTGAGTACTGAACGTGGCAGTAGGCATGCACAAGACAGATTACATTGCAAACTTTTTTACAAAGCGTGATCAGCATTTTTTGGACAACTCTAGCAAGAAAAAAAATCTGTATGAATCTCCTGCACAGTATGGTATGTTAGGGAGCTTACCCAAGGCATGTACAGCACTTTTCTGAATTGCCTGTTTTTGCCCTTTCATTCAGTGTTTGCTTGTATAAAACCTTATACTGATAGTTTCATGTCAGCCTCTATGCCAGGCACCATTCAGTCAAGCAAACCCAAAGCAAGCGCAGTATGCAAAAATGTGTATATGTTATATTTGCCAAGTGTCCCTTTCTGTGCAGGACAGTCCCTCTATTTTTGCAAATTGACTCATGCCTCTTATATACCTGTACTGTCAGAGTGAGCAGTGCAAAAATTGCCCATGACAGGTGGCTCAAGAAGCACAATGTTGCTTACATTGCTTCTGTGACCAATGCAATTATGATTAGGAAATGCTACCACTGGTGATAATGAGTAGTGGCAGTACTGTGCTATAAGTGTTGATCAGTGTGTCTGAGCAGTACATGCATCCCTCATTGGAACACAATGAGCTGTGCTGTTGGAGTCCTGATACATTCATGAATGCTGGTTGACAAAACCTATTACCTTAAATAGTGAGAAGTAGAGGTTTGAAGGAATTACAACAGGCTAAGGGGGAGCATGCCCACTGTCACAATACTTTGTGGTGACAAATGTGACAAATTTACACCCTTAGCAAATCTTACCTGATCTGGGTTGAATCTTAGCTCCGGCAAATTAATTTGCTCATCTCTAGCTATGAGACAAGATGAAAGAAAATATATCTTTGGAATTCAAGCGTAGTGGTTTGCCTTGCTGGGCTTGTTTGACAGATTACAACACTATCAGCGGCTAAAATGACGTGTCACATTCTAAGCAGTTTAGATATATTTATTGCAACTTTGATTGTGAAGTATATTTTGTGATTGTTGCTCCAACAGCCTTTCTCCTTTAAAGCATTTTACAGATGTGATGATAGATTAAGATGATTGAGAGATTATTTCCCCTATCGCTGCTTCCAAATGCTCTTTCATCTGGCTCCTGTCAAAAGCTGTATTAGAGAGGCTATAAAAAGTACAGATTAAGCCTTTTGCACTTGGCAAACGATGAGCCTGAAGCTGAGAAGTTTTACTTTCCTTTACTGACCATATTGATTGCAGAAAACACCCTCAGCATACCAAGACTCTTTTAGGTTTAGATCGAAAAATTACTTTTTCATTATCCTCAGTTATGTCAAACAATATTATTTAAACCAGTAAACAATTTACTGTTTTAGCAGTCATATTTTATAATCCACATTTGTAAGATTTTTAAGATATTTTTATTTTTTTTAATAAACATTTGGGGTCTTTTTACACAAGATTTTCTGCATATTCACCATATGTAACATTTGCTGCACATTCATTAGTATCACATTTGTCAGCATTCTTGCATATTCACCATATTCATAATGTGACATATGTGCACTGGTACCAAATGTGTATGTTTTTACACAGTTTTAGCAGTTGGAACATTGATGGCAATTTTTTTAAATTAAGAATAAAATAAGAAAGGTGTACCCCCTATTACCTTCATGGATACTACCAGCCCAGGACACAAGGTATGACAGATGGTATCCTTATGGCAGCAGAATACCTCCTAATACCAGACTAAATATTGGAGATAGTGCTTTCACAGAGGAAAGTAGGCAGCCTCCTACTTCATGGTGAAATGGATTTCCCAGAGCTACTTGTAACATCACTTTTGTAAAACTATACTGTATTTGGTATGTTTCAGGTACACCGAGCAGTAAAGGCTGTCACTCCTTGCAGGGTGCACTGGTGAAGACTTGGTGTGTGTGCTTAGACTCTACCTCTCTGCCATTTTAATGGTTCACACCCTCTCCAACATGCAGATACCACAGAAGGGCCACTCTGCGAGTCCAGTGTCAATCTTTTATTTTGCTGCATTTTTTTATTAAATTGATCTAGTTGTTCCCTTTTAAGATGTGCCATCGTTGTTTTATTTTATAACAAAACCCTTTTTGTTGCTCCTTATTGATCCTGCATAGATGTCAGCTGCTCTTAAGGAGTTAGAGCTATATTTTTATTAAAAGAAAATGAAAAAAAATTACTTTCCAATTTGGAAAATGCTTTTTTTCACCCAGCTAATGCTGCATAAATGTATAGTGAATATGCTTTATACATAGGGCCAAAGGTACCTGCATCAAATGTCTTTATAAATATGCTCCAAAGTTTTAAGCAAATTATACATAGTTAGAAAAAAAAGGTACAGGCCAAGATAAAAAGCATGCTGCAGTTGTTTACTTTAAAGTGCACCTCTGCCCAGACTATGGATATTACATTTTTTTTATAGACATGTACATTTCATTTCATTCCAAACGGAAACCCGAACAAATTTCATTAAATTTGGAAATTCTGATGCATTCAAATCTCCAAATTCTAACAAATCCAAATTTTTGTTCTGAATTTCTTTCAAAACTAAACTAAATTGCCCATGTGACTTTTCACTGTTTACATTCATTTTTAAGAAAGTTAAACACGAAAATTGACAAACACACTTTAGTTACTCAGATTTTACATTCTAGAATTTCAAAAACAAATCATAAAAGCTAATGTAAAAAATCAGAATCTACATAACATAACGATTGATGCAAGGACTTGGCACCAGAGACTTTGGCGCGCAGGAGAGCGCTTAAACCCCTGACTCAGGTCTTAATCAGTAGGCAAATCACATATAGATGGGGGTTTCCAGCGTGCCTTATCGCAACGCACGAAGGTAGAACAGCAACCTTGCGGCACCCGGAAGATCTGGTGGAGTTCTGTGAGAAAATGGACATTACCCCTCCAGAGTTGCCGGGGTGGCCAGAATATGCGCGGCTACCAAGGACGGAGTTAGACCAACGATGGCAACTATCTGGGCAAATAAAACAGAAGAGGAGGGGGATATAGGAAGGGGATTGGGGTGCGGGCGGGGGGATTGGCTGGGGGGTGGCGAGCGTAGGACCCCCTTGCTTGTCCCCTTGCCTTCTTTGTGTCTCCCTTGTATCCTCGTCTTATTTGGTAGCATAATACAGGGGGTGGTGTCGTTTACGAAGTACCGCCTAACGCAGGAGGTATAAGGTCAAGGGGGGAAAAAATGTTTAGCATGTTTTTTGGGTCAGATTATGGAATATATGTGGGTCAGGTGTAAATTATAATACCCCAATGCATTGTTTACTAAATAGCATTATTGAAAGGGGGTAATGACAAATGGTCTGGGGGG
>NW_017307945.1:0-325 GCF_000935625.1 Nanorana parkeri | reverse complement strand
GGGGGGGAGTGCAAGTGGCAAGGACGAATGGGGGATGTTGTAAGTAGTATGAAAGGGTCCAAGGCTTCAGTAGGGATTGCATGCTCACAGAACCAGGGAAGGAAATGGCAACCACTAAAATAATTACCTATAATGTAAGGGGGCTAAACTCAGCAACTAAAAGACACCAGATCCTGGCAGAATTGAAAAGATATGGGGCAGATGTGTTTTTTTTGCAAGAGACAAATTTTTCTTGCACATCTGCCTCATACTTACGCTCTAGAAACTACCTGCTATGGTATTACAGTCTCTCGGATAATAAACGATCCAAAGGGGTAGCTATCGG
>NW_017307944.1:217474-328474 GCF_000935625.1 Nanorana parkeri | reverse complement strand
ATTATCAGTTGTGCGCTTATGTTTTTTCGTTTTGTTGCATATTTATCACTGTTTATCTATTTTGGGAAATCCCTTTTTCACATAGCTAGTGTGTGGATAAAACTACCTGAGCATGAACCAACCAACCATGTTCTTAATCTGTTTGAAACATCTTGTATGTTTATTTTTTTACATTTTCTGAACACATATTTTCGATAGTAAGCTCTCACGGGCAGGGCCCTTCTTACCATCTTGTCTTGAATTGTAATTTTAATTGTAATGTCTTCCTTACATTGTAAAGCCCTAAAAATCATGATTATTAATAATAATAATAATAATAATATATTTTAAATTAGGTTTCCTGTTTCATTTGTTATCTCTGTTCATGGATGACATGTATAAGGATTACACAAACCCTTGATTATAGACTAGTATATACTAATATGGCAATGGAAACATTTGATTTTTTTAATGACTATTTTTTTTAATACTATATAATAGCTATCCAAGAAATCCACTTTTACATAGAGAATCTCCTAAATGTACCCACAATATATTTCCAACAATCTGCCTAGCAATGGTTTGAAGAAATGGCAAAAGCAGTTATATTTCAGAAAAAAAAGACACTCCCTCATTGGCTAAGGGCCATTATTTAATATGGCAAACACATAATTTTTCAATGATTTTGTTTAAGAAAACATTCCCACAACACAATCTGAAAAATAAAACCCCCAATGACATAGATAATTGATACTTCACTACATCCAAGTCACATCCAATCATTTCCCTCTTATTTTTAGTAATGTGGCCAAGACTATGTTCCAGTTAGTCGCATAATTTTGTTACTCATGGATATGTGTTGGAGATTAAACAAAACCTATATAAGAGAAGTATATATCCCTGAATACTGAATTAAAAAAAAAAATCTACTTTGAACAATGTAACAAGGAAGCTTGAAGGTAAAGAACAAATGGATAAGCAGCATTCTATTCCTGCTAACGTGTTTGCTCTTACACAGATTAAACTAAAGGTTAATGGCCTAAAGTTATTTAACCCTGCAAAATATGAAGGACTTTTTTTAATGAGTTTTGGGAGAGCACATACTAGTCATTGATTTAACGGAACAAAAAGTAAACACCACAATTTCATCATTTAAAGATGGTTCATTAGCCAATCACCCTTCAAAAGTATCTAATATTATTAGTAAATATTATGCATTTTTTACAATCTATCACAATAAAATGTATTCAAAAACTTTGCAGTGTACCTTTCCTGCCACTGGGTTAGTTGAAATAAGGTTGACAGCTGGGCCCCAGGCTGTGTCCCTAGACTGAAAACAGCAGCTCCTGTATAAACACCATTTGAAGGTTTCATTTATCACTACGTTATAAGCACATATAAAGAACTAAAGAAGCATCATTTGATCTGCAAATTATTTCAATTAAAGCAACCAAATGGAAAAAAGTTTGTTTTTAATACAAATTGGACCTATCCAACACCTTTTAAACCCGTAGTTAACCCTAAACAACAGTAATTAACTTCCCCTTCTATCCTTTTGTTTTTTTTTTTACTTTTCACAGCAATCACATGGCACTGTTTACATTGCCAAGCCCTCCCCTTCCTCTTACATCAGAGGCAGGGTAGAGTAAAGTGAATAATGATTGAATTGTCAAACATTCATTACTTACTAGTGAAAACTAGCTGCAGTAGCAGTAAAAAAATAAAGTTTTTAAATCATTTTAACCCATTTAAACCCCCATCCTCTCCTGCTTATGATCCATTCTATCTATGCTCTGACCTGTATATTAACCCTTTCACCTCCATTATCCAGCAGGTCCATATATATTAACCCCTTTATCTCCATCCTCCCACTGTATGTGACCTGTACAATAAACCCTTCACCTGCACCTCCCTCTGTCTATGGCGCGTACATTTATTGTATTTTGCACATTTTTATCAAGCTCCATGTTTTAACCCCCTCAATGCCAACATGTTTCTTTATTTCCAAAAAAATGAGATCACCTTGGAGTTTCTACTTTCCAAAAATTAGTAATTTCAGGGATTTTCATACTGTCCTGACATTTTTATTTGCTATTATTTATAAATGAAAGTGAGAGAAGCAGACTTTTTTTTCAAATGTGTTGGTCTTTTTTTACTTTATAAAAAAAATCGGTTATTAAATGCCACAAAAAAGCTCTATTTCTCACCCAAAATTATCTAAAATGTATTTTGTTACAGTGTTGCGTGGCAGAGGAATTCTGCCGGCTTTGGAGGGTATGAGGAAGAAGATGGGAGGGAGATCAGCATCTTCCTCATTTCTGAACTCCCTCCGATGCCTGAATGTGGAAGTGATGTGTAATACATTACCTCCACATTCAGCTGTCATTTTCGGTAATTTTTCCCTACTATAGTAAAAAAAAAACAGTTGTGATTAAATATCACCAAAGAAAGCTATATCGGTCCCCAAAAAATGGTATAAAAATGCATTTCAGTACAGTGTTGCATGACTGAATAAATGTCAGTCAAAGTACCGCAACGCAGAATACTGAAAATGGCTTAGACAGGAAGGGGGTTTAAGAAGCTAAGCAAGTGGATAAAGAAGATGAACTTTAGGCATGTTAAAGAAACATTTTTTGGTATCTTCTTTCCCCACTCTTTAATATTAATATTTAAAATGCCATATTTAATATGGCATTTTAAATGTGTGAAGTTACTTTGAACAATCACAACTTTTAACCTGAAACAGTCATATGAACATCAGTAGTAACATGTTCTTCTAGACAGGAGGAGGGTGCTGCTTGTAATGTCCACATCACATCCAGCTGATATGTGCCCTGTCCATTCTCACCTGTCATATCTGTCAGCCTAAGCATCTTGTTTGAGAGAGTGCTAGAGTTTTTCAAAATGAAAGTGATACAGTAATAAAAGGCCAGGGAAAAATATTCTAAATATACTTTCTATGAACATGCCTGGAGTTCAGCTTTGAGGTCTAGTTCACACCAGTGCATTCTAGAGTAGTCAGCTGCTGGAACGCACTGTTTATGGTGTGAACCGGCATTAAAGATAACAGGTTTTCTCTACAATGTAAGACTATGGGGTCTATTCACTAAGCTGCCGTAGGCAGCCGATTGAACGACCAACCTGAAGCGAACGCTGTTCGGCTATTCACTTCAGGCTGGTACGGCTGATTTCAGCCGTATATCGGCTGAAATCAGCCGTACATCGGGTAGCTTCACGTGGCTTCGGGTCAGCCAAACATGCTCAGCATGTTCAGCCCACCCGAAGTGCAGAAGGAGTTCGACTCAGCCGATCCAACATCTGGATCGGCTTTGGTTCTACTGAACCAAAAAGTTCCTGGGGCCGAAGCTAGCCGAAGGATCAGCCGAAGCTACGGCAAGATCCTCCGACTGCTTCGTGAATAGACCCCTATGTGTTGTTTCCTACAGGAACACACTTAACTTTGCCCATGTCAGTTGTCCAAATAGTCTTGTTAATTAGATGTATGGAATAACTTATGGGATTGTTAACAGCTGAGATTACTTCACTTGACACTTACAAGTACTAAAGTTCCGCAGTAGCAGAGGAAGTAACATTGCTGCTTTCTAAGTAGGTTGAGTCATTGGAACTTCACATGGCTCACTCAGTGTAATTGCAAAAAAGCCAAAATCACCTCCAAAAACATTGCTCAAAAGTGGCAGTGTGTCAGTAGTGTGCAGCCATAGAAATTAATTGATTTTGGAAATATTTTTTTCACTGTTTTATAAATTGGTCCATGGTTAAAAATAAAATGGTAGAAAAATATAGTTTCATATTGTTACTGGGGCCTGACATTCCCTTACTTCTTGGCTCGGACCTGCCAACTACCATTCCACTATTCAGTGATATATCGTTAGGGGCCATTAAAATAACTTTTTTTAAATAGGAGAAAGGCAGTTGATAGTGATAGTGCCAAATATTAGAGATAGTCATGCACCAATTAAGTAAATTAAATAGGGACACAAAGAGACTTTTTGACTAATAAAATTGCCAGAATATTGTGGTGCCTTTTCTTTGACTTCTACTTTTGAAATTTTAAAAGAAAGCATAGTTGACTTTATATTTGGTAAATTGAGGAATTTATTTATGGCTTTTTTCACTTTTATTTGTATATGATGTTATAGAATGACTTAAATATATAGCTGCAGAGTGTGGTGCACTTCAAATGGTGTATTGGCCAAGTTGGGGAGGCACATTGAAGCACAAGAATACTTTAGAATATTGGTGATCATGTATTTAGTGAGGTAATTGCTTTGTTTACTGCACAGTGGAGGTGACTAGTGTTTGGTGTGAGAGGGGGAATGTGGACTTTGTGCTATACTATATGTAGGATTCAGATACATATTACTGGTGTCACTGCTTGCATCATGAACGAGCTGCTATATGCTCCAAAACATTGCTGGCACTTTTACTCTCATG
Source organism: Nanorana parkeri (assembly GCF_000935625.1). Taxonomy (NCBI): domain Eukaryota; kingdom Metazoa; phylum Chordata; class Amphibia; order Anura; family Dicroglossidae; genus Nanorana; species Nanorana parkeri. Next base: position 324,040 of record NW_017307944.1, on the reverse strand, counting down.
ACTAATAAATATGACTTGTGATGCTCTTGTGGCTTTAATATATCACTACATGCAAAAATGTTGAACATTTAATATAAAATCTAAAACATTAGTCATTCTTCATTTTTAGATTGTTAATACGGAGTCATTTTGGTGAAACCAAATTTTCCATAAACTACCAATTTAATCTTTTACAAAAAGCAGTGATGAGTGAAGTTAGGAATTTTAACTTCACTGACATTTCAGTGAATACATCATGAGTAAATTGGAGGTTAATGTTATTACATATTGCCAAAGATGGAATCAGTAGTTTCATAGCGACATTCATTTTAATGTGATTCTTTATATGATCCCTGATTTTTTAATGTATAACTCATAGTTAACTGTCATGTCCAGGATGAAACACTGAGCACAGTCTTGGCTGACCATGTAAACTTGTAAGTACAGTAAATGCATGGGTTTGCTCAGGCAAGCAAGAACACTTTTGCTTGCAAGGGAGGCTAATTATTGCTTAGTCTTCAGCTCAATGTTGGCATAAAAGATTTAGGGGTCTATTCACTAAGCTGACATAGGCAGCCGAGTGAATGACCAACCTAAAGCGAAGTGAGCCGAACGCTGTACGGCTATTCACTTCAGGCTGGTACGACTGATTGCAGCCGTACATCGGGTGGCTTCAGGTCACGGCTTCGTGTCAGAATAAAAAAAAAAGAAAAAGCAGTGTTTCTCTCCTTGGCGGCCGGGAGCAGGAGACTCCAGGAGCACCAGGGAGAGTTAGGCTGTCTGGAGATCAGTGTCCCTGGTTAGCTGGTAACCAGGGACGCTGATCTCTCTGCAAGTGGCCGGAGCCAGCAGTAAAATCAGCTTCCGCTTTCAGCGCGGCTCAGCCGAGCCGAGGCATATGCGTTCGGGAGCTGTACGGGCTATAGTGAATAGCCCGTACAGCAGCCCTTCGGTTCTACTGAACCGAAGGGGTCCTGGGGCCGAAGCTACAGCAAGATCCTTCGGCTGCTTCGTGAATAGACCCCTTATATTATAATGTATTTTGAATCTGAAGGTGCATTACTTTGTGACTTTACTGATATTTTAGCAATTTCAGAATACATTTCAACACCTTTGCCACAACTCTGTTTCATTTTGCTTCCATATGTATAAGTAAACAGTAAAAATGTAACAGTTAAATAAACATCATCTTCTTTAGCAGTTTTATAATGAGAACCTCTTCTGTGTTAGAAAATTAGTAGTAATTGAGCCATATTAAGAACTGATTAATTACTGGTAGGTTTTAAAGAATCCACAAAGGTGCAGAGTCAACAGATCAATTTCTGTGTTGCAGTCAGGACAAACTGGATTAGCATAATTGCAAGAACTATACAAAGCATTATTTAAAAACTGTTCACTCTGAAATATATTTTAAACTGCAAACAAGACTGGATAATAATTAATTATTATACATGATACAAAACAATTCATTTTTATTGAAATAAAAATATGGTATTATCCTTCAAAGTGATCAAAATATTACGAGCAGCAATTAGTCAAACATAATGCTGCAGAATTTTCCTACCGGAAAGTAATGTATTACAACATGTTCAATGTCTCATACAAAGATATTTTAACTTTGATGTTGCTAGAAAGTCTTAGCAACCAATTGTGCATTGCAAAGCTGTTAGAATAAAATGTTCTTCTACACTTCATCTGCCTAGCACTTTTTCTAATTAATCAGAATGAAAATGTTCCGGAACTCATAAGGATGATTAACTACTCGCCGTCTGCACGTGGTATACTGTATGTGCACCATGTAGGACATCAGTTAGTCTTACAGGGTGTATATAAGTGGCTGTGGTTCAGATGATCTGGGACATCTGATGACTTAGAAATGTAGATGTCTTTGACAAGCAGGTTACAGTGCTAAGCTCAGGAACTCATTGGTTCACTTCCTATGCTTTTAAATTTGATACATAGCACCATATAAGAGTACCCTGTAGCGCATCACTTTATTAATGCATATTATGCCTTCTTGGCATTTCCTGTAAGAATTGTACTGCAGATAAATAGAAATTATCTACACAAAGCAGACCTACTCTTCTGTGCTGCATCAAAAGACTGTAACCCTGAATAACAGCAAGTGATAGATACATTGTATATGTGATATATTGTGTTAGACAGCCTAGATACTTACCTGTCAATAAAAGCACCTTGTAGCTCATCACATTAGAATGACTAATGTATATGATGCCTTCTTGGCATTTCCTGAAGGAGTTGTACTGCAGATAAATGCAGCTCTTTCTTCTTAGTGAAGGCTTATGGCATCTCTCCTCCCAACATCAACCTGCATCTTGGTTGCTGGGTAAAGGGATGCAGTACCACTCCTCCTCTGCTCAGTCATCATCCCAGTTTTGGGGCAGTGGGAGCAACCTCCCAACTCCACCCACACTTCTTTCCCCAGCTCCCTTGTCCGTTTCCAGGCAATCAGTTCGGAAATGCCGCTCTGCTCTGGGATTGGCTCCTTGCACAAGGGGTACACTATTTAGACTTAATAAGCCTGTGCTTCTCTGATTGTGATAGCATTTCTTGCTGACCATGTGCAACTGGAATACAAAAACAAAAATAGAGAACTGGGGCTTTAAAAGTGTCATCTATCAAATGCAAAGAGACCCAGTTCAAAATTACACATACAAGTCGCTTAATGTATACAAATATATATATTCTTTATTTAAATACATAATTAACAAAGATGACAGATTAGTGATATCATTAAATGGTACAAAACCTCCATGGATCACATATAGATACATACTGTGTATATGACAATAACTTATTAACATATATCTCCTTAAATATCTCTTTATATAATTGCATAAATAATATATTCATTCATAATTGTTCAGTAGATCTATGATGTGTCCAGTTTTTGATGCGTTTCGCTCAAGGCTTCATCAGGAAAATACGGAGGTGAATATAATAATCATATGGATCTAGTAATCAATACATCAATATTTGTACATTTCCAAAATATTATTATAAATTTAAAATTAAGGTTCCACATTACATAAAATGATCAATCATAAATAAATGCCATTAATGTTACACCCCCTTCCTGTCCAGGCCATTTTTCAGTATTCAGCGCAACACTGTCCTGAAATTAATTTCATACCATTTTTAGGACACATAAAGCTTTCTTTGGGTGGCATTTAATCACCACTGGGGTTTTTATTTTTTTCTATATAACAAAAAAAAGTACAGAACATCTTGAAAAAACGGTTCCCCTATGAAATGTTATGAAACATTTATTATCACCCCAATTTTTTGGTAAAATATAAAAGATGGCGCCATATTGGGCAAATAAACATGTCAAGCCTTAAAATTGCACTCGCCCACAAAAAAGCAAAACACTACAAAATTGGCCATAGACAATTCTTTAAAATGTTTGAGTGTGTATGTGCGGACGGGGGACTTTATTGGGGTTTTTTTGTTATTTTTTATATGTGATATGATTTTTTTATGCTTCTTTGATTTTTTAAACTTTTATTTTTACACAACTTTATTGCTATCATAAAGCAAATTACATACCAGGTGCTCTTAATGGAGACATCAAGGGTCTCCAAGACCCCTAAAATCTACTAGGGACCCCCAGAGAAGCTGATGAAGCAGAGGTCTGCTTCACCAGCTTCTCCCTAGCTTCTGTAGTAGGGATTGACAGCTGAATGCAGAAGTGATGTAATATGCATCGCCTCCTGCATTCTGACACTGGAGAGGAGGTCAGAGGGATATCGTGTACTGATCTCCCTGTGATCTCCAGTGACAGAGCTGCCATGCCGGTCCTGGCCCGCACCAGGCACAGCAGATCTAGGGACTGGCAGTGGGGGGCTGCACACCTACACAAAGTACAAGCAATCTCTTGAGACACCAGAATGCTTGTAATTAAACAGCCATCGCCAGCTGTTTACATTTACTGTAGATTTGCCTGTGGGGGTGGGGAATGACGTCTTAAAATGCCCACCCACATCTACAAGGCTCCCGGCCAGCTGTTTAGGTGCAACCAACGGACTGGAGGTGATTAAAACAGAACCCCAACAACATTTTTAAAACACTATCAAATCATTTTTAAAAGTTATCAAATAATTAAACAAATTATAACATTTATTTTTAATTATCCACATCTGCTTTTATATTAACTTACCAAAATCCCCTGTACAGCAACCCTCAGACTGGAAGTGGAATATTCAGTACTCTGAGCCAGTCAGTGCTTAACCAACTTCGGACTGGCCACTGTATTAAAATTGCCAGTCTGGTTCAGATATGTCTAAAGGTGCCCATACACTGTTCGTACGAGAATCGGGCGAAATCCCGCGATCGTACGAGAATCGAGCAGTGTGAACTAAGACGTGCGACCGTTTCTACTGTACGGTCGCATGTCTTTTGTCGAGCCAACATGTTCGAAAACCCGCCGAGAATCGTACGATTCTCGGTGGGTTTCTAGCCTGCTCGTCCGATAGCTGCGGAACAGGCACCTTTACTTACAATGCAGATCTCAAGACATCATTGTATGTACTTGCAGTGCGTCACTAACATGTTATTTTTCGTTGGCAATATATTTTATATTATGCAATAGGCACCTCTGTATAGATACGCTCTGTATTGTAACTAATGTGTATGGCAAATCAATAAAACATTTTTGCCAAAAAAAAATGGCCAGTCTGCTGGCACATTGTTCTTGAAGGATGTACTAAAATGTTTGTGTGTGCTTACACACAGCCGATTGGATCGGCTCTATGTCCTGTGATCGCTGTGATTCATTATCACAGCAATCACATGGGAATGTGTACATTGCAAAGCCCTCCCCTTCTTCCTACAATATAGGCAGGGAAGAGTAAAGTGAGTCATACATGGAACCATCATGCATGTATGTGTTACTATTGTAGTAGCAGTGCAGTAGCAGCAAATATAAATAAATTGTTTCAAATCATTTTTAACTTATAACCCCCTCCTCTCCTACCTATGTTAGCTACTTTCTGTCAATGCACCATCCTCCCACTGTAGGTGACCTGTACATTAACCCCTTCATCTCCGACTTCTTCTGTGACCTGTACATTTATTGCATTTGGGGTAATTTTAGGGATTTTAATACTGTTCTGACATTTTTATTTGCTGTGATTTATAAAACAAAGAGAAACAGGCTTTTTTGGTCTTTTTTACTCTACATGGTAAATTATTTACAAAGTGGTTATTTAAATACCACTAAAATAAAACCCTTTTTTTTAAAATATCAAAATTATTTTGTTACACTGTTGCCTGATGGAGGAATTCTCAGCTAAACCTGCACAGTGCTGAAAATGGAAAAATGGCCTGGTAATGAAGGTGGTAAAACATGCTGGTAGTGAAGTGGTTAAACTGCATAGTGCTGTTAAACACTTGGAACAAACAAAAGTGGAGAACACATGCATGACCTAATCATTGTGTTGATACTTGTTTTACTGCCCAAGTACTGGCATTGGGACAGGATAGGTAACTAAGGAAGAACTTTCACAGCCTTTTTGTCTTTAGTCAGTGGAAGATGTTGCAGCTATAGCAGTAAGAAAGAATATATATGCTGTGAGTTTTAATCATGGTGTTTGCCTGATATTGCTTTTTATTTTAGTTAGTAAACATACCATAGGCTAACACCAGTGTATCAAATGTTCCTCTAGACCCTTGGTTCTCAACTGGTGGGTCGTGACCCAAAAGTGGGTCGCGACCCCTTGTTCAGTGGGTCGCCATATGCCTTCCACTTTTCTAGGTGAGAGTTTACTCAGCCTCCCCCTAGCGCAGCACTGTCCAATCTTACACTGAGCAACCATTCAAAAGTATGCTGCCCAGCGCCAAGTGTTGACTTGAGGTGGGGTGAGCTAGGGGTATGGCCGCGAGGGACCTCCATCCATATGTACATTGCTTATAGCTCCTTTGCATGTGCTGTAGAGGTGCCTGGACTGGAGTGTCATCACATTCTGCTTCCTGGCACCTCTACAGGGGCACATGAGAGCTGTACAAGCAATGCACATATGAATGGAGCTCCAGCTCAGCACAGCAGCCCACACTGCTGTGCACTCCATTGCAGTGCAACTTGGGTCACAATTTAATGACAGAGGACAAATGTGGGTCCAGAAGTTACACCGGTTGAGAACCACTGCTCTAGACTATGTATCTTTCTTAAAACATATGGAACTATTTTTTTCAAATAAATAAAGTTATTGAAAAATGTTTGCTTTGCAACAGAGGTTACAGCAAGTGGTGATTCTCACATAATATCACATTACATAACACTGAATTCTGGGGGAGAGGAAGGGTAAGCATAGTGTTCCGGGCTCCTAATAGCTCAATCACTAGGTGCTGATGTACCGGGCTCTTGATAGCTCAATCAGTAGGTGCTAAAAGCCTTAATTAATAAATAAGTAATTTATGCATGCATGTGTGCACCTCCAGAGGTTAGTTTACCCCTAAGATAGCTCACTCTCATTTGGTGTTGCTTAGTGGTCACCCAAAGACATTGAGTGTGCATTAAAAGAATATTATAGGGAGAGGCTGTTGGAGAAAAATGAATCAGGGAGTGGGTTTAAGGAGAGGGACATGTTGGGAGGGTGGTACAGAGTTAATTCCACTCAGCTGTAGATTATAGGCGGTGGGAGGGATGGAAGAAAACACCTACAACTGTCAGCTAACCTTTCACTCATACACTGATATGGGGGTTTTAAAGTCCACAACCCACCTTTGCATAACAGTGTAGTGTCTGTTCTTCAGGCCTAATTGTCAGAGTATGCCTGACATTTACTGTAGTGCCAAGCTATCCTATTGAATGCCTTTTCTGCTTTGGTAAAATGCAGAAAAGCAGGTTTTTTATTTTTATTTATGCCCAGTAATGAAGGTTAATTGCTTTGAAAGTGTCATTGCTGGCTTCCAGAAAAAGATACCACCTTGTCTGAGGAAATAATCTGAGGGAAGAATGGTAGTAGATGGTTAGCTAATATTGTAGCATGGATTTTCTTGTCCATATTTAGCAATCAATCTTTTTGAATTCATGATGTGTTCTTCTAGTAGGTGGGAGAATGTTGGGATTGTGGCTTCTGGTTGGTTGAATGCTTTCAGAAAGTGAGGTGTCAGTGTTTATTGTTCCTAAGGGCTTGCACCACCATGTTGAAACTTTTGTAACCATGTTCCACTGAAAATAAATGCTCTATTCAAGATATTAATATTTATGTTGATGTATTCCAGAAATTCATTTTGTGCCTGGGTTAGCTTGTGCAAGCATGAGTCTAGAAGTGTTTTGTTTTGTATAGGCTCTCAAAGTCTTTAATTCAGCTGGTAAGCATCTACACACAATTTCATGGGGCAGCTGGACAGATATACAGGTGAAACTCGAATAATTAAAATATCGTGCAAAAGTTCATTTATTTCACTAATGCAACTTAAAAGGTGAAACTAATATATGAGATAGACTCATTGCATGCAAAGCAAGATAGTTCAAGCCGTGATTTGTCATAATTGTGATGATTATGGCTTACAGCTCATGAAAACCCCAAATCCACAATCTCAGAAAATTTAAATATTACATGCAATCAATAAAACAAGGATTGTACATAGAACAATATTGGACCTCTGAAAAGTATAAGCATGCATATGTACTCAGTAATTGGTTTGGACCCCTTTTGCAGCAATTACTGCCTCAATGCGGCGTGGCATAGAAGCTATCAGCCTGTGGCACTGCCTAGGTGTTATGGAAGACCAGGATGCTTCAATAGCAGCCTTCAGCTCTTCTGCATTGTTCGGTCTCATTTCTCTCATCTTTCTCTTAGCAATGCCCCATAGATTCTCTATGTGGTTCAGGTCAGGCGAGTTTGCTGGCCAATCAAGCACAGTAATCCCACGGTCATTGAACCAGGTTTTGGTGCTTTTGGCAGTGTGGGCAGGTGCCAAGTCCTGCTAGAAAATGAAGTCAGCATCCCCATAGAGCTCGTCTGTGGAAGGAAGCATGAAGTGCTCCAAAATCTCCTGGTAGACAGCTGCATTGACCCTGGACTTAATGAAGCACAGTGGACCAACACCAGCTGATGACATAGCTCCCAAAATCAAAACAGACTCTGGAAACTTCACACTGGACTTCAAGCATCTTGCAGTGTATGCCTCTCCATTCTTCCTCCATACTCTGGGTCCTTGGTTTCCAAATGAGATGCACAATTTGCTCTCATCAATATACAGCACTTTGGGAACATCCAACTTCTTTTGCAATTACCTTTTCAGGCTTTCCTTCCTTATGGAGGGTGTCAATGATGGTTTTCTGCACAACTGTCAGGTCAGCAGTCTTTCCCATGATTGTGATTCCTACTGAACCAGATTGAGAGACCATTTAAAGGCTCAGGAACCATTTGCAGGTGTTATGGCTTAATTAGCTGATTCGAGTGGGAAAGTTTGAGCCTAGAATATTACACCTTTTCACAATATTCTAATTTTCTGAGTTTGTGGATTTGGGGTTTTCATGAGCTGTAAGCTATAATCATCACAATTATGACAAATCACGGCTTGAACTATCTTGCTTTGCATGTAATGAGTCTATCTCATATATTAGTTTCACCTTTTAAGTTGCATTAGTGAAATAAATTAACTTTTGCACGATATTCTAATTATTTGAGTTTCACCTGTATATGCAGATATCTAAAATTACACAAGGGTACAGTGTCTGGGCGGGAAGCCATGCATCCGTGCCCTAGAAGGGGAGGATTTAGGACATGCTAGGCAGTCTTTCAGGGTTATTGCACAATGGACAAGGGTTATCCAGTCTTTTGTATTCCACAGACTGATTGTAGCAAAAAATCATGCTGTCTAGTTTGGGCATAGAAATTGTTAGGAGTGGCATGTGCCACAACAGGAAGCAGGATCTTGGAAGTTCGAAGGTGAAGGTGGGGGGTGGTCTGAAAGTGTGATTGGTGGGGGTAAGTGCCACTGACCAGCAATCATGATAAGATTTGGCCTTGACACTACTCCTACCACTGACTAATAAACAGAACAGCATTAGTAGTGGAAAGCAGGTGTCTGAGAAAATGCTTCTTTCTGATGACTGGCTGACTCTTGGACTAACTATTTTTTAATTTTAAATGTTACTGGAAAAAAATAAGAGTGTTGTAATATATTGTGACATGTCTAGAATTTATTCATTCTGACTTCTGAAGTTACTCACAAGGTTACTTTAACACAGTTATAACATTCTTAGGAAGTGTTTCAGTTAACTTTACTGTCATGTAATATAACAATATGTAATGCCCTCAACATTTCAGTATTCAGTATACTGAATATTGCCTAAGAATTGCCTGCCACAATAAATATATTTTTTTTTACCTTGTGCAGTACAATTAAAGTAGGGCAGCATGTATACATATTAATTTTGATTACTGTTGTGTGCTGGTATTCACTGCAGTGAAGGAATACCTTTTACATTTCCTATTCTAAAAACTATATACAGTGAGTGATCTTGTCTTCAAAATGTCCAAAGTTGTATCCAAAATAAAATGATTTCACAAAATTGATCACTTGGTGAACTGCATAATTTACTGTAGGTGAAATATTGGTTAATGCAGATTGACTAGTTTATATCTGTTGCTAACCTTAAGCTGTTAAGGTAGATATGATGGAGTTGCATAAGAGAACGGTGGAGTAAAATATGAAAACCTGTTAGCAGGCTGCTAACAACAGTGTATAACTAGGATTAAGCACTTTAAATAAATATGGATGAACAGTGGTCTCTAGCACACTAGCACCTCATTGTGAATTTCCCACTTATAAATAATGTCCCAGGGGAATTTTTCTCAGGGAGTGAAATTTCTATGGATGTTCAGAATCATAAATTGCAGTTGCTTTAATTAAGAATTTTGTAGTTTTACCACACGTGCATTGAGAACAGGAATGAGGGTTGAGGAAGCACAGGATACCTGTAGGTTTCTACTCAAAACAGTGCTTGGTTTTCTGCAAGTCTTTCTAAACTTTCTTGGTCCCTCTTTCACAGGGCTCTACTGGCTGTACTCCTAGACTTTAAATGTGACACATTAATAACTGAGATTTGAGTGGTATCTCAGACTCCGTATTCAAGCCAGTACAGGTTTCCAATTCACTGCCCCCATGTGGGAAACAGCTGCAGCCTGCTTCTTCCAGGCCCAAAAATTCATGGCAGCCTGTATCTTCAAGAGTTCCTCCCAGGAGAATACATTTGTGTAACACTACAGGTGCCTAGGCCCTAAGGGTTGGAAAAGGAGAGATGTTACATTTGCATCCTCACAGCACAAGAGTCCACAATGATTGACCTTGTGCCAGAGAGTGCCTCAGATATTTTATTGTATATCACTTTCAGCATGCACCAACAGACCTCCCTGCCAAACCTATTGATTGGTCTGGTATTAAACATTGTTAACACAGAATGCTATCTCTAGCACACCCCTGCTTAAAGAACATTAACATATGCAGAACTAAAGCTCACTAAAAGATCACAAATAAAACAAAAAAAGGATTTGGAAAAATACTACATCCCTACCACAGTATTTTTCCTAACAGCAGTAGCCACAGCAATGTTACTTGTAGCTGGCATATTGTAAGGCTTGATAAACATTGTGCATGTACATTCTTATTGGCACTCCACCCCTGTTGCAACTTACCTCAACACACAGTAATGCACCACTGGGCACAGTAAATGTAGGAATTGCTCAACATTATTCCATTAGGGTCAAAAGACAATCAGTTAGAGTAGTCAATGTGTTTTAGGGGTCCAAAACACACCCTCCTCCTGAAGGCTTAAGGAAATAAATCATGTATGTGCACCACAATCACTGCAGCTTGAAAGTTGTATTGACTTGTCATGGGAGTAATTCAGGCTTGTCAGCCACTGGTTTGGTATAAACCCTGCATTGTGGTGCTCTGTTCTGTGTTTCAAAAAAGGCATGCACATTTTTGTCTTGTGGTGCGTTATGCAGCCTATTCAAATAAATGTACTGTTTTATTGCAAAGCTTGTTAATGCACATGCATTATAACATCTCAATAGGCCCTAAATAATTTTACCAGTGTATTTTAGTGTTACAAAACCATGTTTCTATGTGTAACTTATATTTTTTTATGTACATGGGAACCTCCACATTTGTGAATCTTTATGATGCAATTTGAATGCTAGTGGAAAAGGTGAAGCTGTTTTTTTTCTTTAACTATGTAATTATGTGCTGGAAAAAAATCTGTTTTTGGTATTTCCCTCCAACATGAGTAGGTTTTCAAAGTTAACATGGGTTAACCTTATTTACTACAAACATTGCCTTTCAAAGTGAATAGTTACAGTTTACTAATTTACTAAATTTGACTCATTAGGACACTTTTCTCAATGTTTTTGGAAATTTTAAGGCACACACAAATTTTCTACATTTTCTCAAAAAATATTTTCATCCCAAATGTTAAAATATCAATTAAGTTATATATAGAGTTCCTTATTATGTTGACAGTTTGTGTGTGTGTGTGTGTGCTTGAAAAGTCCCAAAAAACATTCTGAAAAACTGTATATATAGTGGCACCTCTGTGACAGATTTTGCATTGACTACAATTTATCAACAAATGCTGACCCATATAACACAGTACACTCCGTGTGTGGCTTAAAACTAATCTCAGCAGTTGTTAAAGCTCAACTGAAGTCTAACACCTTTTTTTATGTTTTACATGCTATGATTTTCAACTGATTTTCTCTTGAGACACAGTGCTCAATTGATTTTACAGAGGCGTAAATGTTAGACTTTACAAATGGAGATTGTTATTACAATGCTTAACTGACTGCGTAACTATATCTGTGACTTTATTTGTGGCTTTAGGCATGAACACAGAGTGACTGTATTGTGTAACCTACCTTTTGCTATAGCAGCTAATCAACAAATCTCTGCATTAAAGGGTAAAAAACCCCAGTGCTAAGAGAGCTAGAAGAAGTGGACTGCTGACACACAAGCAGCAGTCCAGCTCTCTGACACACAAGCAGGGCATGTTAGACCACAATACAGTCAGGCTGCTGCTTGTGTTTACCTGCAATTTAATGCCATGGTCCAAACCTCCTTGGTGCACAGAGGTTTTTGTTTATTTTTCAAATACAAAGGAGGGATAGTTATTACTGTACATATAACCTGACTGCATTACAGTAATACATTAAAAGGATTCCATTGGGCACATGAAAAAAAAAAGATAAAATGTGATGGTCACGTCAAAAATTATTTCAAGGTAAATACTGCAATCATTGATGTCTGTCTACTTTTTCACTTATTTCCCAAGCAGTGAGAAGAGTGAAGCGACTTATAGCTACCACTTTATAGCCTGTTTCTCTACAAAAAAAATAGGTAAAAGCCTTGTTACTGAAATATCTTCACCAGTCACTAAGTTTGTCACACATCCTGTAAAAAACTTAGCTAGAGGTGGAAATAATATGTTATCTTTTTTCATTGTGCGCCACATTACCTAGTAGTGTATGCCATCTTGTCACTGTCTTTACTGTTGCGTTTCTGTGATGTTTCTTATGTTGACATGCTAACACACATTTGATCCCAACATGTGTTGCTCTCTTGCCTACCTATTCTTCTCTTATTTGATTCTGTTTTGTTTTTTTCTTTGCACGATGAGTCTGTTTTATCTGTAACATTCTATATGAATAGCTTAACATATGGCAGCTGTAAAAGTCTAATACCCCCTGCCTATGTGGGAAATGATATTGCAATAACCTAAGCTAAATATCACCGTTCATAGCTAATCAGGATTCTGTGGTACATGCTGTGTTTGCCAGTAAAATCTCAGTGAGAACCTTCTGTGCCCAAAATGGCATAAAACATCTAAGCTTTAATAGAGATGAATACAGGCAGAACTATACAATTGTGTTGAGTATGTATAACGTGCATTGTCAGACATAGCCTTGGGACCACTTAAAAAAAGAAACAAAATATTTTTCTTTTTATTCCGCATATTTATTGTATGTTTTATAATGGTCGTTTGTGATTTGCAGGTGTTAAAACTTCCTTTTTTATTTGAAACAAAGAAAAGAAAAACTTAAATTGATTCTGGATATTTTCCAAAAATATATTTTGCAGATAATAAAGGTTATAGATTCAGGTCAATGCACAATACCTGAGTTACGTGGTGTGTAGTCTCTTGAAAATACTTTTATATTGCCTGTTTCCTTTAATCATCCAGCAAGGTCAGACATCACAAGCAAAGTGCAGGTAGAAAAACAAGCTCTTACATGTGACATGCTCTTAGATGTAATGAGCCATTGGCCTCCTGTTTCCAAAGAAGATTGCCAATGTGTTATTAGTACAAAACCAGAGAACAAGGAGGAAATATATACCATGTGTCATAACATTTTCCATATTGTAAAGTTGACTTCTAGGTAAGAGCAATGCCCATCAGGGCAAGATAAAATCTTGGCAGGGAGCTTATTTGACAGAGCCCTGACATGGCTGAGCTCTCACTTTCTGGAACATAAACTTGGCAAGAGAATGATTCTACACAGTGAACCTGCAGAGAACACATTGTAATTCCTTGATAAATTGCCATGATTGCTTAGTGCTTCTCTTTGCTGATACATCTGCCCCAAATATATTTTACAATTTGTGTTTCACAGTCTGTACATTTCCTGAGCTCTGCTCATAAAATGTCAGGAAAAAAAGTGATTTTTTTTTTTTCTTTTTTTTACAGTGAAGCATTTTTAGGACATCTTAAGTAATAATGATTTCTGCAAGGTAATCACAGACAGCTTTAATTATGTATTTGTATCTGTCTTATAGATTTATGTTAAACCTTAATTCCTGTATATGATTCCCAGTAATTGGAACACAAATATATCTTCTGACACCAATTAGCAAAATACATGGTACCTATCTCAAAATAATTACTTAAATATACAACAGATGCTAGTGACAAGTACAAATAGTATAGCTGAACAGATGAATGATGCGTAGAACAGAGTTTTTTACAAATGTATCCAGTTAAAACGATCTAATCTAACACTAATTTGAAAAATAACAATGGCTCATAAGAACTTTTTTTATTAGTTATTTTGCCAAGCCTTATGCAAAATGGAAAATCATTTTCAAATATTGTGCAGCAATTAAACATACAATAGACAAAATTAGATATTGCAAAACTCTAATTAAGGGCATAATAGCATACATTTTTGAGACAGGCTAGAATATAATAAACAGCCTAACGTAATCTCAATCTTTTTCTATTCTATTGAGACAATAATGCATGTAGTATATACAGTATAATATACGTTTGGGGACATTTTCCTCAATGGCAAAGATCATTTAGAATGCTTTCTTTATCAAAACTGGTGTGGACAAAACCTGGAGCAGCTGCCCATGGCAACCAATCAGCTTCTATCTTTCATTTTCAAAGCTTAACTGAACAAACGGAAGAGAGTCACTCATGTGTTACTATGAGTAACTGCTCCAGGTTCTGTTTTCTCCAGTATTGATACATTCCCTCAATGTTATTTTATTTGCCAGAAGTGGGCAACCAATGCCTATAGATCTTGATACGAAGTAGCACAGAAGAGAAGGATGAAAGGTTGCAGAGATATGACTGGCAAAGGGTAAAAGTGGGACATGATAAACTGCTGCTCTCTTCCACCAGTCAGCAACAACCACTTATGACTCTGCTTTCTCTTTCTCCTGTTAACAATCAGCTATGTTCTACCTCCTTCCCATTTAAGTCCTCACAATCATCTTCCCACTTTGTCCCACAACCATGCTCAGTTCCGTAATATCTACTGTACCCATTCTACATATTCCCAGTTGTCAATGATAGGACCCTGCTCAGCCACTTTATGCCCTATCCACAAGGAGATTTCACAGCCTTTTTCCTATTACCCTCATCCATGATAAATGTACTTATTTCTATCTCTCTCTCCACAGTACTTATGCTATACCTCCTCTGCCATTCCTCCTCAGTAAGCTACTACTCTGTTATCTGCTCCTCCCAGAATTCCATGCTCAGATGTCAATCATCTCTCTCCACTCCCTTTCATAATCAGCTTCCACTCTTCCTCCTCTACGCCCTTCTGGTCCACACAAGTTGCCGTTCTGCCTACTCTATCTCTCTTCAAACCATCTATGTTGAGCCACCAATCACCATTTTATCTGTCATCGTTAGATTCTCTCTCTTATTGAAGAGGCTACAGACGAACCAGCACAAAGTAAACATTTTTTGAATTTGTCTTTTTGTCAGCATCTATGTACAGTTTAAGATGCTAATTATATTGACGCTGCTATAATATTGAAGATGAACTATGGGGATGAGTAAAATACACTCATCCCCATAGTTAGAGACAATGTGTGACACTGCAGATGTCACACGTCAGCTCTATTAATTGAGAACTGAGCAATCGCAAAAAAACTGTCAGTCATCGCTCCCCGCAGGGATTCCCCCCTCCCCTCTCCATTACTCCAGCAATGACTTGGGGAGAGATGGGGAAGGGGTCGGACAGAGCAAGCTGTCAATCAGCTTGCTCAGGATCCCAAGAATATTGTAGGGATCTTTCTCAGTGGCAGCATGGCTCTGTGCTGTCAGCATACAGCATGCAATAGACTGCTATATGCTGAGTTTTGGGTCACAGGAGGACATTAGCAAATATACTCCTGTAACCCTAAAAAGAACTATGGACAAAAAATGTTTGGCCATAGTTCTCTTTTAATGCTACTCTCTGAAAATAAAATAATTATGTTTTTGTCTTCATTACCAACAACCTTCCTGACTACTGCTCATGCTTCCCTGCTTATCTCCTGTATAACAGCAGCTCCCCCTATAAGTAAACAAATGTAATTTAGCAAATCATGCTTTTGTCAAATATATACTATACCATGTATTTACCATAAGTTTCACTTACCCCAAGCCTGTTGTGACCGTGCTCCCTGCAGCCGGTCTGCTCCTCCACTGTAGTTCTGGTATGTCCTTTGGTGTCCTCGTGTTCTATACACAGTGTATAGAATGTTATAACTAGAGAATCTTTAGACAACTGCAACAGAGGAGGAGTGAGGCGAAAAGTAATGGTCGAAAAGAATCAGGTGAGTATAACTTTTTTTTAACATAGACACAAACAAGCAGTGAGGATAGCCCCACTGCAAGGGTTAAGAATGTTTCCCTGGAGTTCTGCTTTAATTACAAAGTAGCAACAGGTAACGTTAAATAACAATTCTAGTAAAATGCTAGTGTTCACTGCATTCCTCCAATACTGATTAAAGGTATACATAAAAGGAAAAAGCCTCTCAATTCATAAACCTAAAAAAAGAAACAATATTACAACAATAAAAAGATTATACAAATAAATATACGCAAAAATAACAGTTAAATCCCAGTAAATGTAAAGTATTCAATGCATGCATTTGAAGAGCTTCCTTTCTTTTTTTACAACAACTCTATATCACCTCTTTATTTGATTTAGGTGCCAAATCAATAGCTATATATTTCAGTTGGGACACTATGAAGGTTATTCACAAAGCTAGCCAAAAGATCAGCCGTAGCAGCAGTGGCGGATCCAGGGGGGGGGCAACGGGGCAATTGCCCCCCCCGAGATTAGTGTTCTGCCACAGCCACCCGTCCCGCAGTGTGTCCTGCGGCCTGATGGCCGGCTCTTAGCAGAGCCGTCACTACTACACAGTAGACACTAGAGGGAGCTGGTGGGGGAGGCCAAAAAACCACTTCCTCACCCAGCTCTCTCTAGTCTCTACTCTGTGCTCTCTCCGGAGCTGCTGACGCTGTTCCTGTCCCCTGTAACGGCCGAGATATTTACATATGAATGGGCTGCGGTGATTTGCATATCAATAAGGCGTGGCCCATTCATATGTAAATAGCGCGGCTAATTCATATGCAAATCAATGCTGAGGTGAGGAGAGAGAGCTGACAGGAGGGATCGCAGCTGCGGACATGGTCTACATCTCTGTCGGATGCAGACCGTGTTGCTGAATCTGCCCCGACACTCTGAACCTTGCGGCCAGCGCTCTTTCAGTGAACGCTGGCCGAAAGGATTGTGAAGAATTGATTGGTAAGGTCTGGGCTGGGGGGGCACGGACTGGGGTTGTGTGTGTGCGTGTGTATATATATGTACAGGGGTTGTATTTTTTTTACGTGGGCGGGGGGAGTAGAAGTGTAATAGGCTGCATTCACATCTTTATTTTGGGTGCAATTAGGGATTTCTGCGTCAGGAACTTGCGTTTTCCTGCAACAGAAATCCCTAAATTGGCGTTTACAAATGGCAGCTGTCACCTAAGTTACCGATCAGGTGACAGCAGCTGCATGTAAACGCCTGCACACCGCATGTAAAGATACGTGATATGTTTACATTCAGTTAGGAATCAATCACTCTCCCTGGACGCATCGATTGTGCATTCAGGGAGAGTGTTTTCTAACCGCATGTGCTTATATCACATTCCATTACATGCGGTGTGCAGGAGTTTACATGGAGCTGCTGTCACCTGATCATTAACTTGAATAGGTGACAGCTGTCACTTGTAAACGCCAGATTAGGGATTTCTGCTGCAGGAAAACGCACGTTTCTGATGCAGGAATCCCTAATCGCACCTAAACCTACAGATATGAATAGGGCCTTATTGTGAGTATATTGGTGTCTGTACAACTTAAAGGAGAACTATGCGGTTAGGGCTTTTCCCCATAGTCCTCCTAAGGGTAACGGGAGGACACAAACTAGCGTCCTCCCATCACCCAAAGCTTAGTATACCCCGAGCTGTAGCTCATTATATACTGAGACGCTGAAGTGGATCCCGACAATTATGTCTGGATCCGCCCAGCTGCGTGACTGACAGCTGGCTCTGCCTATCTAAAGGCAGAGCCAGCTGTACCCACCCCCTCCCCCATCTGTTCCACCAGTCAGTGCTGGAGGATTGGAGCGGGGAGGGGGGAATCCAGCCCCTCCCCTGTCACGGCAGAGAGCCGTGACAGGATCGAGAAGTGAGCGAATGCCGCTATGTGTTCCCTCACTTGCCGATCTATTGAGCCGACCTGTGACAGTCTCATTGTCACAGGTCGGCTAGAACTATGAGGTGAGTGTAAATCACTTGCCTCATAGTTCTCCTTTAAACTGGATATAGTTACATTTTATTTTAAAGTATGAAATGTGGCAGACGGCCGCCATGAGAGAAAAAAATTTGTCGAGTGGCCCTTGAGTTGGAAGAGGCGGGGGACAGAGACACTGACAGAGGAGGCGGGAGACGTCGCCAAAGCTCCAGTCGGGCGACGAAGATGACAAGGAGACCGTGTCGAGCGCCATGGATGAGGAGGTCGTCCAGTCGGGCTCTTCCTCGCTATGCTAATAGCGTATCTTCTCAGAAGCTGCACACAGAGCACCGGTTTAAGTAGTAACCAGCACACGCTGTATGCAGTTTCTGACAGCGTGGGAGACAGGAGGCTGGGCTTGTCTGGATCCAGGGATCTACTTAATTTTCTGGCAGTGCCCCTCCCGAGAATAGACTCTGGATCCGCCCCTGCATAGCAGTCGAACCAAAGGGCTGCTGTAGGGCTATGCTTTGGCTCAACTGGGCCGAAGTGAAACCCGAAGTGAACCGATCGGCCGGCCATTGGCTGGCCGAAAGCCTCGCAGCTGACGGTGATGATTTCACGGTTGGCTCCGCCCAATTGCAATGACGGATCAGCGTCCCCGGGTTACCTGGGGATGCTGAACTGTCATTAAACAATGACAACTTGGCGGAGCCAGCGGCTGTTGGTGGGCTACGCCCAGTTGTTATTCATTGACCGGGACCTGCTAGAAGATTGTAGCAGGTCCTGGCCAATAGGAAACTGTTTGGCGGAGCTAGCTGTCACTGCTATCTCTGCCCAATTGTTTCCTTCTTTTTTTTATTCTTTTATTGGAAATCTTTATTTTTTAAGATTTATCATTTATTTACCTTTTTTATTTTATACATTTTTATTCAACTTTTTTTCAACTTTTTGCACTGTTTTTCTATTCTGCTCGGTACCATGGAGGTACTGAGCAGAATAGCCGAGCCGAATGCTGCTCGTGGCATTCAGATTTTCACTTACTGCCATTCGGCCCCTATGAGAATAGGCCGAACGGCAACGAGTAGCCTGCCGTAGGTTCGGCTCAGCCGATCCAGATGCTGGATCGGATGAGTTGAACTCCTTCTGCACTTCGGCTCAACCGAACATGCCGAGCATGTACGGCCGAACTGAAGCCAGCCACAGCAAGCCGAAGTAAGGCTGATTTCAGCCGTTGTACGGCTGAAATCAGCTGTAGAAGCCTGAAATGAATAGCCAAACAGCGTTTGGCTCACTTCACTTCGGGTCGGTTGTTCACTCGGCTGACTTCAGCAGCTTTGTGAATAAGCCTCTATAACTCTGATAGCATACTTATGTTTCACAATCCTCTCTTAAGCCATGTCTCTTAGTTCCTAAAAAAGTATTAATTGAATGAGTGGACAGTTTTACACAATTCACATGTATTCTGATTATAAACAGTGTGGCTTTGTCATAATGGCTGTAAAAGGAGACTCTAAAACTTGACATATCATTTTTATCTAAGAAATGCCAATGGCATTTGATGCCTACAAAGCTCTTAGAGTGAGAGCAAATTTGAGGCACAAAATGTATCCTTTCTTCTATTTTTATTTATTTCCTATAGTCTTGTCTCTCATACTGTCCCATCACTAACTCTATGTAAATCCCTTTCAACCTGATTTCTAAGAGCAGAATTGAATACAGACAGCGGATGGAAAATAGTAATCTTCAATAACTGATTTCAATCTTAAAATATAAATCACAATTTAATCAAGTATCCTGAACATAAATCCTTGTATCCAAAAATGAAATCAATGTGCAGTCATAAGATACATTAAATTGTAGGTTTTGAACAACATGATATCAGTGATCATGAAAGGATAAGAGTGACTCTTGTCCCCTTAGCAAATGGCAAAAATATAATGAATACATCTCATACATGTGATGGGATGAGGTTGATTTACTTAAGAAGTTGTGGATCTTTACTTATTAATTTGTAGCTGTGTGCACTTTGAATGATCAATCAAGTGAAGATAAAATAAACAGGAATTTGCTTTTCACATGACTGGATAATTAAAGTGAACCTTCACTTAATGTATTAAGTGAGGATTCCCTACTACCTTAGCACATCAGTCTCTGTGTTTGTCAGGTACTTTGATAGGAGCCTGAGATAATGAGGGCAGCCTCTCTTACTGTTCTTGTCTGGGCACCATTTATAGTGAAACAATGTGTGCAGGGATGGAAGAGTGGCATCAATGATGGCAGATGATTTTGCTGCTGATGTCACTGGACTGGTGATGCAGAGGTCTGGATGCTGAGTGAGGCAGATAATGCCAATCCCTAGGGAGAGAGAGTCAGAAATAGGTTGAGTTAGTAACTTGTGGCAGCATGGTACAGAATCAGCAGGCAGAGTTGGGGATAGGTTGGGTCCTTAACTTGCAGGCAATGAAGCACAAGGCAACAGGCAGAAGAATGGTCAGAAGATAGGTTGAGGTCACATAGGACCAAGGCAACATTCAGAAGAGTTGTTAGGCAAGCTGGGTTGGTAAAAGAAGGTCAGGAACACAATCAGGGTCACGGATCACAGGATACAGCTCAAGATCTCTCAGCACTGGAAGCATGCAGAATTCAGCCTTAAATAGACCGTTTTGTACCATGATTTGAAATGAACACACATGAGTTCTTGTATGTGAAGTGTGATGTGCGCAGAGATTCTTCCACATCCATGCAGAGGTGCTCAGCTATGTGCAATCTTATTAGCAAAGCGATACTCACACTTATGAGCAGATCCTCGCACAGAATCTCTACTATGCGAGCTGGCTGAACCTTCCTGACAATGTTGTTGGAATAAAGCGTGAGTATAAATATGTTGCTCCTCTATCATTTCAACAAAAGCATGAGCATGCATTGCTGTACCCTTTAGGTATAAATAACATTCATTTTCAAACATATCATATTCTAAAGAGCAATTTGTAAAAGAGTTAAAATAAACACCATTACCTGCTTAGTAAATTCCCAGACTGCTCTAATAATATACTGCTTATCTGAATGCCCAAATCATGATCTGTTGAACTATACAACAATGCTACAGTATATATCATATTGCTAAAATAACATCAGAGGAAATTTGGATGTTATTGCACTAATGGAGAACATCCTGATCCTAAGCTGGCTACTCTCGGCCTCTCAGGGGGATGATTGAGACTCTTGTGTATCAATAGGAAATAGATGTGTAATCAAATGATCCACCAGTAAAAAAAAATGTTTGCATTCATACTTATAAAGTCCTTTGGAAATGCAGAATAAACCACCTGTGCAATTTTTCCTTTAACAAGTAACACTGAGTTCTCTGACAGCTTTTTATACACATTCTGATTAGAAACAATTATATTATTTCATCATGTTATTGTTGACATCCATTACCACAAATAAACCACCCTTATCTAAAGATTTGGTTATATTATCCCTTCATTGAGACAGGGATTTTAGTGCAGATCTTTGCTCCATAAATGTATTTTTAGAAATATGATTTTATGTTTTGTCAGAAAAGACTGAAGCAACATCTTCATTAGCCTTTTAATAAACATTTCTACATGGGGTAAAGTGGTGGGAGAAGTCACTGTGGCTGTATTACTTAAATTCAAATCAGTCAACTATAACATACTAGCTTCCCATAAGCCTAGATAAAGAAGAAAAATAGAAAATAATGTAGCTGTAACTGTTTGAAAAACCTGTATAAATCCAGTTTTTAATAAAAGCATTCATAACACCCCCATCCTGTCCAGGCCATTTTTCAGTATTCAGCACTGCGGTACTTTGGCTGATGTTTATTCCGTCATGCAACGCTGTACTGAAATGTATTTTATACCATTTTTTGGGGACAGATAGAGCTTTCTTTTGATGGTATTTAATCACCACTCAGGGTTTTTTTTTTTTTTTTATATAACAAAAAAAGTACCGAATATTTTAAAAAAAATGGTTTACCCTTTTTTATTTAAGGAAACATTTATTTTTACCAAATTTTTTAGTAAAATATAAAAGACGGGTCACGTCGGGTAAATAGACGCCAAACATGTCAAGCCTTAAAATTGCGCACTCCCGCGAAATCGCAAAAAAAAACACCGTAGCCAAAATTGGCCATAGGCAACGCTTTAAAAGATTTTACCACTCATCAGTTTAGTGTTATCAGTGATTAATGGCCCAAGAATTATTGCTTCCATTGCAACGTTCACGGCGATATGTAACACATGCAGCAAAATTGGAGCAATCGTCGTTTTTGCGTGTAGGTGCATCTAGCGCATTTTTGCGCATCTATGTGGGGGTGGGGGACTTTAAAAAAATGGTGTGTTTTTTTTTGTTTTGTGTGTGTACATTTTTATTTCTTTTGTGAGCATTTTTTATTTTTTTACACTTAACTTTATTGTTATCACATAGGGTGCTAAGAAATCACCTATGTGATAACAAATTACAGTTACAGGTCCCCTTTACGGAGACATCAGGGGTCTCCAAGAACAATAATGTCACCTAGGGACCCCCAGAGAAGCTGATGAAGCACAGATCTGCTTCATCAGCTTCACTTCGGTTTCTTTACCGGAGAGTGACAGAGGAAAGCGGAGTAATATATTGTAATATTGTAATATACATCACTTCCTGCATTCAGAGACCGGGAGGAGAGCGGAGGGAGATCGTGTACTGATCGCCCTCCAATCTCATTGCCCAGAGCTACATCTCCCGGCATGGATGGATGGATGCCGGGATCGCGGGGGCGGCGGTGGTGGGGACAGCGACGAGAGGTAAGGAGGGGGGGCGCACCCTCACTTGCATCATACAAGCGATCGGGCGTCTTTACAGACGCCGGACCGCTTGTATGTAAACGGCCATCGCTGGCCGTTTAAAATCCAGGCAGTTTCCCGCTCGCGCGGGCACGAAGGATTTCTAATGACGCCCACCCGCATCCAGGAGACTCCCATCTGGCCGTCTTTCAATGTTCGGTGGACGGGAGGTGGTTAAAGGTGATAATTCTGCCTCAATTGTCATCTGTATCATCTCTTTGATGGAAAGTAGACATGTGCACCAGCAAAAAAATAGTTTAGTTTTGATTCGGATTTTGCATTATTTAGTTTTTCTGATTCGTGTCCGAAATTACATTTGTTTTGGAATTCGGATGCGGATTAAATTCGTTAGCGGTAGTCTGGTCGAAATTTTGTTTTTGGACAAAAAATGTAGTTGCAGCAAAATGACATTAGGAAAAAACATATATAACACAAAACACAAAAAAGTGTGTGGTTCCCCCAAAATCCCTACCAAGCCATTCAGGTTTGTGAGCCAAGGTGTGATAATGATTTTCATATGACACCTCGGCTCACAGACCCGAATAGCATTCGGAAACTCACGAATAGCACTCAGCAGTTCCCGATTGCTATGTAGAATTTGACAGCTGAGAATGTCAAATGGGCGGAGCGAGCTGTGATGCCACTGCTTGCTCCTCCCATATGTTTACTTGCGGCGAGTTTTCCGCGGGATCAGATGATCGTCATGCGGCGGGACTTTTTTTATTGCGGTGGGTCGGCAGAGGTCGTGCATCGTGATTGACACTGGATTACATCGATGGATACCCCTTACTCATTCACAAGGGGGGCGGCATCTGGGTGCCTTCTTATTTAAAGGGGTGCCCCGATGCAAATAAGCCCCCTTGCCCGCAGACCCCCACAACCACTGGGTCAGGGTTGTGGGGAAGAGGCCCTTATCCCCATCGGCATGGGGACACCATCCCAATGCCGAGTGCACGTGGCCTGGTAAGGTTCAGGGAGGGGGGGCGCTCAATCGCCCCCCCCTTTTCTGCCCTGCCGGGCCAGTGCTCGTAACGAGGTTCTGGTAGGACTGTTAGGGGGGACCCCATGTTTTTCCCCCATTTTTGGGGGCTGGGTTCCCCCTTAAAATTCCTACCAGACCTAAAGAGTCTGGTAGGGATTTTGGGGGGAACCCCGCGCACTTTTTTGTGTTTTAACTTGGGGGGGGTCCCTCCTAACATTCCTACCAGACCTAAAGGGTCTTTTTTTCATCTTCTGCAAACTAAAAAAATAAAATGTTTTTCCTAATGTCATTTCGTCCAAAAACGAAATTTCAACTGGACTACCGCTAAAGAATTTCAGGAAATCGTGAATTCGGATTCGTTTGCATTCATTTTAGCTGTAATTCGGATACATTTGAATCTCCGAATTTCCGAAATTTCATCTGAATTTCGTTTCGGAACTAAGCGAATCGCACATGTCTAATGGAAAGCTCTAGTGATGGACCTTTCCCTCACAGAGACAATACAGTTCGCATTTCTACATGAATCATATGGTGCATTTCTCATCAAGTGCACAAGCTCATCAAGTTCTTCAGATCAAGTGCTTCATCTTTACCTCCCAAAGGAGGCATGCAATGTCAAGGAAGAGAGGGGAATAAAGTGACATTGTTGCAGGCCAAACCTCAACCATGCCTTGGATGTACCAATCAAAAGATTTTCAAATAAACATAGTGCATAATATTCGCAATTATCTGAGACAGAGTTATTTGTCTGTTATTTGGTACCCAAACTGAAATGAGGAGGTGATAGAGGATTGTTGATAAAAAGAAAGGATTTTTTTTCAAATTCATATATTGAGTAATATTTGTTTTTGTACTTTTTAGGTTTTTTATTGTTTCAATATTGTTTCTTTCTAAGTTTTTGAATTGAGAAGTTTTCTTTGATTTTGCCTTTAATGACTTCTGCTTGCTCCTTCTGTTCCTGATCTGCTCATCTGATACAAACTCTTGCCTGAACCCTGACTAAACACATGCTGCCTTCAACAACTGCTTTCCTGTCCACTGAACCGGTGACCTGTCATTCACCTGCTGCATTGTTCCTGCCTGCTGCTAAAATCGACTGTCCCTTGCCTGTCATTATCCCAGGGGCAGTCAACACATCAATAACTAGACCAGAGGCTTCTCTCCATCTCCATCAGTACCTAACAGATAAATAAGGCACCCATGCCACTCTGTGCCCTTGTGCTACCTATCTGCCCTCTCAGGTTTTCTTGGCTAGAGGTGTTAGAGATGCAAATCTAATTTCTTCAGGTTCCTCTTTCAGGCATGTGGCAATATTCAAGCACTGGGCTCTGATTTACTGGCACTGGACTCTGATTTACTGGCACTGGACTGAATACTATTGGTGTTGTTTACCTGCTATTTGCACATGCACAGATAGATAGCTAGATAGATAGATAGATAGATAGATAGATAGATAGATAGATAGATAGATAGATAGATAGATAGACTAGCCATCCATCAGTCTGTCTATCTATTAATGTGTGAAAAAGCAGATAGCAACAGGAATAGAGCATGTTACAGCAGTGAAACAGGTTGTGAGAGTAATTGGAGACAGGTATATCTTGCTCAACTGAATGCAACAACCACCTGAAACAGATTGCTATTGTTGCCATGTGTACTGTATGTAGACAGACACTCAAGAGGCATGTGTCCAGTCCTGTCTGGCCTATTAGACAAGTATTCTGACCAGGCAGATACCTGTGGAAACATTTTGTGTCAGCTGGTATAAAATGCATTTTGTGGTATGGATTAAGTTTACCAAAACTCTTAATTCGATTAAATCACTCTCTATCTACTCTATATATACAATTTTAATCAAAATTATTCAAGCGTCTGGCAGTGAGCTTCATGAGCAATGGCCTCCAGTTCACTAATATTCTTCAAATCCCACCAGAAATTTTCAATGGGGTTCAAGTCAGGTGACTATAATGCCCACTGAAAAATCTTCCAGGACTTCTTGTGCAGCCAAGTCTTGGTGGAATTTGAGGTATGCTTGGGATCATTGTCTTTTTGAAAGATCCAATGATGCCCAAGCTTCAGCTTCCTCACAGACGGCATTAAGTTTTCTCCTAGGATTTCCTGATGCTTCAATAAATCCATCCTGCCTTCCACATGCTGCAGGTTTCCAGTGCCAGAGGATGCAAATCAGCACCAGAGCAGTACCGAGCCACTACTATACCTAACTGTAGGCTGAGTGTGTATGCTTAATTCTTCTTCCTCCAGATACCGCTGATCCATAGGGCCAAAAATGCCCAGTTTTGTTTCATTGCCCCACAAAACAGAATCCCACAACTTCTGTGGCTCATTTATATGATTTTGAGCATATTGGAGCCAACTTTTATTGTGCTCAGTAGTGGTGTACGTCTTTTAACATGGAAACCTTCTGCATTTAGTTTGCACCTTACTGTGCAAACTGAAATCTCTTGCTGCAGGTATTTTGCAGTCACTTGAGGATTTTTCTCAACTTGCCTTCTTCGTAATATGGTTGCAATAGTTGATAGCTTTCTTTTTCTGCCTCGTCCTCAAAGTGTAACCACTGTTCTTTTAACTTTGAGCTTGCAAACTATGCTTCCAATGGTGTATATAGGAACATTCAGTGCTTTTGCTATCTTTTTGTATCCTGTTTTAGTTTATGTAGGGTGCTTGATCTCTTCTCTTAACTTTTTGTCATTCTTTAGACTTGGCCATATTTCTAACATGCAGTCAAACATGACACTCAACAAACCCCTTGCCAGTTCAGGTATTTTATGTGTTCTAGCTCAAGCACACCTGGTGCAACTAATAAAGCCCTTGTTTTGCAGTTGTGTGCTCTTGAAAGGGATTTTATTCAAGAGGTTGAATCATTTTGAGACTGCAGAAGTCATTAAAAGTTGAATTTTCAGTTGAATTTGGAGAAACCATTTAAAAAATTTGTTGTGTTGACATATTAGTAGTTGCACCCACACAGACCCCACATTCCTAAGAGAGCGCTGTGTTCTTTTTCTGTTTGGTGTTCCCAAACCAAGTACTGAGTACATATGCATGCTTGTACTTTTCAGAGGTCCGATATTGTTCTATGTACAATCCTTGTTTTATTGATTGCATGTAATAATCTACTTTTTTGAGGTTGTGGATTTGGGGTTCTTGGGGTTTTCATGAGCTTTAAGCCATAATCATCACAATTATGACAAATTATGGCTTGAATTATCTTGCTTTGCATGTAATGAGTCTATCTCATATATTAGTTTCACCTTTTAAGTTGCATTAGTGAAATAAATGAACTTTGCACGATATTCTAATTATTCGAGTTTCACCTGTATACACAAACAACACATTTCTGTGCAATGGGTATTGCATAAGTGAATCCCCTTTGAAGGGGATTTTAGGAATTTGTTTATCTGGCTACGTTATGAAATGACAAGATTATTATATGTGTTTAAAACATTTGAATTTTCTGAATATAATAACCAAATGTCTATTAGGTAATGGTTAATGCAGAACATTGAGAAATTACATGTATTGTGCACTGCTAACAAAGGAATTATGTTATTATTAGCATGAAAATTAAGTCAAAAACAGGGTATACTGAAAATGATAACCATTTCAGAAATCTGCTTTATCAAAATATCTTCAGTGCAAATGATTAATTAGCTCACTAAGCAATGATTTTCTGCAGTGACTTTATAGTTCTCTTATTACTTTTGAAAGAAAATTAACATGACAATCAACACAGCTATAAATCCAACAATATGCTCAAAATCAGTTTATCATTTTGCCTTTTCAGCCCTTTGCCTTGTAGTCCTCACAGTTAGCCCACATTCACACTAGAAACGGCCGGCACATACAGCTCTGTGCTGCGTGTATGGCCGTATCACTCAGCTCCCGGGAAGGACAGGTGCTGCGTGTAATTAGTACACAGCCCCCGTTCTTCTCTATGGGACTACGCGACCATACGCCGCCCTAAGCTCACCCCAAGTGCAGGTCCGTACGGGTGCGCGTTTCCTGGCTCAGACGCAGACAGGATCCATCCTGTCAGCATACGAGTACGGACACCCGAGCGGACGTGCAGGGCGGGGGAACGTAGGGTGGCATACGGCCACGAAGTCCCATAGAGAAGGAGGGGGGCTGTTTACTAATCACACGCAGCACCTATCCTTCCCGGGAGCTGAGCGATATGGCCGTGCACGCATCACGGAGCTGTACGTGCTGGCCGTTTCTAGTGTGAATGAGGGCTAACAAATACATGTGCAGTGCAGAAACATGCTTAAATAATCCTAAGGCTTCATTCACACTTGTCACTTGCATTTTTATGCAGAGATCTGTCAGGTTAGATGCTTTGTTTATGCTCCTAGATGCTTAAAATGATGCATGTTTACACGCATTTACAGGCATATGCATTTAGATGTATCTGACCCTTGTCCATTGAAATAGTCCATTGAATTAGTCAATGAGGTTTCAGCAAACAAACATGTCTTGTGTTTACATGCATTTTGTTGCATTTAGAAGTTCAAATTAATTCCTGGATGCATCAGACTGATTTTTTCTAACCGCAGTTAAACTGAATGGAGAAAAAAGCCTCTAAATGCAAGGTGTGAATAGATACATTGGAGATCAGTATATATATATTTAGAAAGCCATTTTAAACACGTATACAGTAAATGCATCTAATCATACCTAGTGTGAATGTAGCCTTAATCTGCTGAGACTGTAGTGATATTTCTCCATATATTCCTTGAACTTATACATGTGATTTGTGATGTAGAGACTCTGCACTAGCTCCTAGCAGCAACCTTGAAAAGCTCTGTAGTGAAGTGTTGTATCTTAAAAGGACATCTTTGCTCAGTTTATTCAGGGCTTACAGTGTTATTATAGGTGCAGTAGGGAGGCTGAGCAGTTCTGAAATAAAGGTCTAGTAACAGTTGCAACTACTGCAACTATTTTTCTTATGTTGTTTCCTCAAATAATTATACCTTTTACATTCATTAAAGGATGCTCAAATAAAATGTTATGCATTTCTAAAAAAATATTAATACTAATAATGCTAATAATAATAAAACACATCCTCAACACGCTATTCATTAACCCCTTCATGACCAGTGATGTACAGTGTACGTCACTGGCATCGGGCCCATTTAAACAGACTGCCATAGGCTTTTGCTTCAAGGACTCTGTTTACATTTGTATAGCTGGTGGCTTGCTTTGCAATAGACGTGATTCTGTTGACTCAGCTGTCGCCAGATTGCTTCTACGGGCCGGATTAACGGGTGATTCCCAGGCCCCTCCCTCGGGCCTGGGACTGGCATATCGGGTGTTGGGGGGAAGCTGGGGAGAAGCTGGGGAGAAAAGTGGTGAGCGTCCAAACACCGATCTCCTCCCCATACTATGGGACCGGGAGCGATGCAGATAACATCACTTCCGGTCCCATAGCTGTCATTGCTGGGCCCCTGAAGCCCAGCAATAAGCTATTGAAGTGTGATCTGCACTTCAATAGCTTATTTAGAGTGAGAAGGTGATATTAGTGGTCTTTTGGATCCCCAGTATCACCTTAAAGAGTATCTGTCACTGCCAATATGCTATCACATAGGGGGCTTGTAAGCCCCCCTATGTGATATCAATTAAAGAAAAATCGGCTGAAATCAGCCGTACATCAGGTGGCTCCGCGTGGCTTCGGCATTCGGCTTGGCTGTTCTGCTCGGTCTCCTTGTGGGACCGAGCAGAACAGAAAAACAGTTTAAAAAGTCCCCCAAAAAAATAGAAAACGATTGTGCGGAGCTAGCAATGACAGCTAGCTCCGCCCAACAGTTTTCTATTGGCCGGCGGTTCTGCTGCTGTCAAAAGAAAAGAAAAATAAAAAAGCCTAACTCTCCCGGGTGCTACGGGAGTCTCCCACTCCTCTCTGCAAGTGGCCGGAGCCAGCCGTAAGATCACGGCTGGCTCCGCCCAGCTGTCAGAAGCAGGCTGTCGGCCGCCAATGGCCGGCCGCTCGGCCAGCTTCAGTCTTCAGCGCTGCTCAGCCGAGCTGAGGCATATGCATTCGGCTTGACTGAGCCGCTCGGCCAAGTTCGGGAGCTGTACAGCCCGTATAGCCCGTACAGCAGCCCTTCGGTTCTACTGAACCGAAGGGGTCCTGGGGCTGAAGCTAGCTGAAGGATCGGCCGAAGCTACAACTAGATCCTTTGGCTGCTTCGTGAAGAGACCCCATAGATATAAGGAACCATAGTTCCAAGCTTTTATGCAAGGATTAGCTCATGTAGCTGACAATGAGAAAGTGCAGTATATTTGAATAATCCAGTGTACTTAAAATTGTACAGGATAAAATCTAGGCTTGCAGAATCTTGGTAGTCTGCGAGCCCTCTAGCTGAAACACACAGCAGGTGCTGTAAACTATTAGAGATTGCCTGAAACTTGAAAATCTACATATTGATCTTTAAGGATATCTGAGAATGAATTACTTCACACTACAGGAAGCTATAGACATAAGGAGTGGCTTGTTTTAAAGCTCAGTTATTGATTGTTAAGAATATGTAAATAATTTAATGTACATAGTCTTGGCACAGGTGCACTTTTGTTTTTTTTTTAGACACAATAATCATACCCGGATGATGGAATTTTATCTGATAATGGTACTCCAAGATAATCTGTTGAAGTCATTTGAACTGTACTTCATACAGAAGTACAGTTGTTGTTGTTGAGAGATGGCACCAGAATGCAGTAAGATCATCTTCACCATCAGGAGCTCTGGTGAAAGTGGATGCTTAGACCCCACATTTAGGGAGATTTTACATAATCTACTCATCCACACATTCAGGACATTTAGTATAAATTGGAAACAAATAAGAAACATACAAAGCTCTTAAATACTTTTTAGATCCTTATTCATTCATATAATTTATATGTAAAGAGCAGTCAACAAGAATAAAGCAGACATTTACTTTACTACTTTTTAGAAAGGATGCACAGTAGGCTACCAGCTTAAATGTTTTAGTCTGATAATAGGCCTTTTCACCTAAGAGTAATCACCAGTAGGTGTCTGTTGCTTCAAATATTCAGCTCAGTGATATTCCAGTTCTGTCAAAATGACATCAAGTGATGATTTGTGATGAGCGAAAGGAACCAAGAACATTCATCTGTAAACTTTGAAACCTATTGAAGTCTATGGGAAACAATCTTGTAAAAAAAAATTCTGGTATTTGTCTAGGACAATTTGCAAGCTTTTGGTAAAATACGGCATGGGTAGCTGGTATTTTCTTAGATACCATTTAGTGGGAAACAGGTATTTTAATAAGGCTTAAAGGGCAACATTTACAATACACAGTTCCTTTAAAAAACATGCTTGGAGAATTACTTTTCTGATTCATGCCCTGCTCATGTTTGTAAACAAAATAGCTGGGGCATCCTGGGTGATGACTTTGGACAGATATGTTAATGCCATATTTGGTCAATGATGTCAGCCAATAGGACTCCAGTGGGAGACGATCATGTATGCAGGTTGCAGTGTTTGTGCTAGCAGGTCGCTGGGCATTGTTCATCATGATTAACAATGGAACTACATCACTGGACAACGTGGTTGGTGTTGAGTTTACATCATGGCACTTTTTTATAAAATATTTTTCAATGGTGTGTGTGTGTTTTATTATTTACATTTATTTGTGAATGAGTAAAGAGGGCTACTATGTACCCAGTATTCATCCACATGGGGAGGGGGGATATATGAAGGAACCCTTATTTTAAAGTGGGCTTCCAGATTCCGATAAATCCAGCAGGCCAGGAATGTGGGGATGAGGCCCTTGTCACTATCAACATGATGATAAGGTGCCTCACCGGGGAGCCTGTATTTTGGATTTGGGGGGGTCATTTTATTTTTGCCTGGGTCCGCCTCAAAATCTAATCGAGACCCATACAGAGGCATGAAGAATAGGGGTTTAAGATAGAAGGGTGCAACAAATGTGCACCCACCATCCTGCAACATACCAGGCCACATGCCTTTTAGAAGAAAAACAAAATAGCATGGAGTGCCTCTGAAAATTCATACCAGAGCCTTTTTTCTAAATAGTAGTGTGACATGGATGACATAGGGGGGACCCCATGTGAAAAAAAATTGTGGGGTTCCCAAAATCCATTCCAGACCCTTATACTAGATAGGGGGTCTGGTATGAATTTTTAATAGGGAATCCACACAAAAAATCCCCCAAATCCCTAACATACCCTTATCCAGTGATACAGTCTGGATTATCAGGATATTGGGGGGGGAGAAAGAATGCAGTCCTCCCCTTCTGAACCATAACAGGCCATATGCCCTCAACATGTGGAAGGTATCTTGCTTATTTACAAACAAATCAAAATAGTAAATTAAACACACACAAATATTA
The DNA here is from genome assembly GCF_000935625.1 of Nanorana parkeri. Classification (NCBI taxonomy): domain Eukaryota; kingdom Metazoa; phylum Chordata; class Amphibia; order Anura; family Dicroglossidae; genus Nanorana; species Nanorana parkeri. Next base: position 291,808 of record NW_017307944.1, on the reverse strand, counting down.
TTATTATTATTATATAAAAAGACCCACAATATAAATCCAATGTCAATCATATCATCCAGCAATCAATCATCAGTTACAATGTATGATACCCCGCTGTCCTGCCAACACAATTCATATTTGACAATCCTATTCCATCACACTTCCACCACAAATAGCTGCTCCCTCGGCTGGCTGCTGAATGTCAACATACCGGCTGAGGATACTGGCTGATGTCATTGACAAAATATGGTCATGGTGATATTTAGTCAATTACATCACCAAGAATGATTGCCTGCTTGTTGACAGTTTGAAACAAGTCAATGGGTGGATGGAAGAAGAGATGAACTAGCCAAATCTAGCCATTTAGTTTGCCTGTTCTGCAAACTGAAACAGCTTGGGTTCAAATTGAACTTAACATGGTCAACCCAAATTTAATCCGTACTGATCAGCGGCATTCGGCTATTCACTCACTGCTGTTCGGCATCTATAAGAATAGACCGAACAGCAGTGAGTAGCCTGCCAGAGGTTCGGCTCAGCCGATCCAGATGTTGGATCGGCTGAGTCGAACTCCTTCTGCACTTCGGGTCAGCCGAACATGCTGAGCATGTTCGGCCGACCCGAAGCCATGCGAAGCAAACCGATGTACGGCTGATTTCAGCCGATATCCCGCTGAAATCAGCCATACAAGCCTGGCGTGAATAGCCGAACAGTGTTCGGCTCACTTCACTTGGGGTCGGTTGTTCACTCGGCTGCCCTCGGCAGCTTAGTGAATAGACCGCACAGTTTTCTGTTTTAAAAGGGCAATGGAGCATAAGCATCTGTCTGTACCTGGTACTACTTGGATTTTCAGGAGGACAGCAACAAGCAGAGCAGGGGATGGGAGTGCTAGATATATGCATCAGAGATTGTCTACTATAAAGTGGTAAGAAACAGTTGTTTTAATCATGTGCTGCCCTTTACAATGTGCAATATATTACATTTTGTAGACCACTGCCAACTGAACACTGTGTTGTATATAACATGCTCCAGACTGCAGCATTCTGTATGACATGCTGCACATTAGACATGTGCACCAGCAAAAACCAGTTTAGTTTTGTTTTGTTTTGATTTGGATTTTACTTTAATTCGTTTTTCGGAAATCGTTTTCGTTTCGTTCAAAGTGACATTTAAAAGGGAAAAAAAGTTTTTTTGTTCTCAAATGTCACTTTGCTGCAACAAAATTTTGCCCAAAAAACGAAAGTTCGTCCAAAAAAAACGAATTGGAAATTCGGATTAGTTTGGATTCGTTATACCTGTAATTCAGAATTTGGATACATCAGAATCTGAGAATTTACAAAATTTTGTCTGAATTTTGATTCAGAACGAAACGAATCGCACATGTCTACTGCACATTAAAAGTCTCCAGGACACTGAACTCTATATAAAGTATGCTATACTTTTCAAATCATGAACTACTGCAATCTGTGCACTGTGCTGCATGTTACATACCCTGGACCAATGAAGTCTATATGATGTGCTGTATATAACATATGCCCTGATCATTGTACTCTACTATTCTGTGCTAAATGCTACATATACCAGATCGGTGTACCCTCTACACTGTAAAATATATTCCATATCCCAGACCTTTGCACTCTGTACAGTGTGTTTTACATGATATGCTTTAGAATACTGCGCTTTGTATACTATGTCACATATTACATATCCCAGAAATGCTGCATAGTAGAGTGTTTTATATCAGATACCAGGAGGTTACATTTCAGATACAAGGAGGTTTTTGAGCAATTCAAAGTTTCATCCAGTTTAACAAATGGACATGCTTTCGCCAGTTTCAAATAAAACTGAATAATATGCCAACAGATTTCAAATAATATTAAAGAAAAATACATTTAATCAAGAAGATAGAATGAAAACACTTGAATGTGTAAATATCCAAGTCTTGCAAAAGTTATTGAATTAAAAAAATGCATTTGTAGAAGTTTTAAGTATTTTACTATTTGTCAATAGTATTACCTGGTATACAAAGTACGTTTTCAAAAACCATTATGAGAAGGTGCAAGAACAAGGTCAACTCAATAGCAAAACAACAGATAAAATTTCAATTCAAAACAGCCTTATCACTCCATATCATGGACAACACAAAAAAAAGTTTTCCTTTACAGTAAAAGATTAAACAGGTATTTTGAAAATCATATTTCAATTCATAGACATCGTCTTTAGTTTCCTTTTTTTCCAAGGGAAAATAACGTACAATTATTTGATTTGAATGTCTCATAAATATTAATGGCTCAAAATCAAATGTCCTTGTAAGCGATTTCTTTCTGTATCAATGCGGTTCGATTGCTTTAGAGTTCGTTCTCATTTTCCATGCTTCATTTCATTCACATAGGAGTCTAGAGAAAAATCAGTACGTTCTGTTGAGACTTATATGGCAAGGCAGCAAAATGGACCTGAATTTTATGTAGATCAGTGTTCCAAAAACGTAACGCAACACTACACATCTAGTAAAAAGAATCAAATGTCCTTTATAAATTAGAAGATAAAGGAAAACAAAAAAAAGTTACAGCCTGAGGAAACAGCACACTAAATTTAGCATTATAACAGAGCATTGGTATTATCTCTTCCGAATGAGTAAATAAGGCATTCACAAATCAAATCTTGAGAATGATTTCCAAGCCTAATGTAGGCAATTATAATACATTTCCATGAAAGCAGACTATATTAAAAAAAGTAATACTGAAAATCCTGAATCGGAGCTGCACAAAATCACGTGACCTATGTCAAGGCAGTGATATTGAGAACTCTTCTAAAGGGCCTTGGGAAACTGTCAACGCTTGATATAGGTCCTCCAAATCCTTCATATAAGTACAGACCTTGTGACCAATGCCCTCCTAAAGACCATGTGGTCAGTTACCCAGTAAATGCATGATTTCCTTAATTACAGATAATGGTAAGGGTTTTGCTATTTTAAATGCATAATAAAAGCACACATCTGAATGCCAGCCTTTTAAACGCTAGCCTCAACATGGTATTGTAGGGTATTGAAAAGTGATGAACAGACTATATATATGTATATATATGTAAAATGTACCCTAATAAACATCTTCAAATCTACTCCTCACAACTAATAACCAACTATGATACCTTGATTAAAGACCATTAAACCTAAAGCACAACTTGTTTAATATATAAAAGTTATTATATAAAAAGTATCAATGAGGCTGAAAAATATATGTAAAAGTATCAGAATTTTATTAGAGCCAATAGGGGTTAAACCCAGGGATGGGGATGTGGGAAATCTTTCTTTTTAACACATGGCTTACCTATCCACTAATAGGCCAGGGCACTAAAAAATCATATCTGCCTAGAATGGAAACTAGGATAAAAATTATGTGAGATATCTATACTTCCACAAACATGCAGACAAATGGATGAATGTGTGTTATGAAGGCAACTTGTGTTTTAGGTTTAAACGTGTCATTAACACATTAACTACATCTAAAATACAGTGTAATTAGTCTTTGAACAGTACACAAATTCTGAAAAAGTGGAGGTGTGAAATATGCCCCCAGATTAAAAACAAAAAATTATATATATAAATATAACTAAAAACTCAATGAGGGGAATTTATTAAAACTGGAGCAGACAACATCTGGAGCAGTTGCCCACGGCAACCAATCAGCTTTTCTCTTTGTTTGTTCAGTTAAAATTTGAAAATTAAAGAGAGCGTATTGTTTGCCGCGCACAGCTGCTCCAGATTTTGTCTGCTCCAGTTTTGATAAATTCTCCTCAATGTTTATTTCTCTTTTGAGGTTTCATATCTATTTATTTGTTTTAATGGAATATGGGTTATGTTACTGGGATTGGTAAATATTCTTCAATTACTTAAATTACATTGCCAGTTCCCAGAAGTCACTTGTACTCTATAACAATAAATGTAAATAGAAAAGGAAAAATTGTACATTCTTTATACACAAAACATCCTTGCATTAAACTCTTCCTTCCTATCTTTAATGACTGTTTTAGATTATTTATTTTGCTCCATTTTAATAGCAGATAATGAAGCAAGTTCTTTTAATGTGTGTGCATGTATGTGTGTATGTTTTGAAATCACAAGGTTTTCCAATTTGCTTATAGTATATTCCGTGTTCTCCCTATTGCACACCATTCATCAATATGTACAGCATATTATCACCTTTTTAACATATTTGGGCTCAGTTACTATAGGAAAATAGGCTGTTCACTTTGCAAGGAAAGTTTCCCTTAGCGTAGTGCATAAGGTGATGCCCTCCTGACTTCTGCATGTACACACAAAATTACTGTTTTTTGTAAAATTTTCCCTGCAAAGTGAATTTTCAGTACATTCACTGAGTATGCAAACTGATATTCCCTTGCCAAGTGAACAGCCTATTTGCCTTTGGTAAATCAACCCCTTTGTTTGATTACTTTAATTGGTACTCATGGAGCCGAACCACCTCTAAGCCCAGTCCAAATGTTTATTTTAAGCCACTTATGAGACATTGAGAGGGTATTCACAAAAGGGTGAAGAGTTTGGAGAAGGCAGGAGAAGTGAACAATCTATGACAACATAGCTGAACTGGAAAGTGAGCTTAATTGGATAATTTTTCCAAAACAGATATTTTGGCCTAGATTTTTCATGCCTTCTCCGAAATCTTCTTTTGTGAATAACCCTGTAAGACATCTATTTTATTAAAGTAGAATATACAGAGTGTAAATGTTATTTGTTGTAGCTCTGTGCTCATTTACAAACAAAGCCTTACCTCATTTGACTGTCTACACCTCTGCCAATGAAGGTCAGCTCTGCTAAGCTTTTAAAATTCTGCTTCTGCTGTACTGCACTTGTTTTGTACATATATAGATTAGGAAAAAACACTCACAAAATTGGTATCTGTAAATTGTAGGATATTGAATAATGATATTTAGAAAATGTATATTTGAAGTTGGACTCCAGGATATCGAAAAAACAGCTTTAACGGCAATACCAACCTTTAAACTCTAGCTGCCTCCATGGTAATTCCTTTCTGCCACAAGTTGTGTGGCTAGTCTTCTAGGAAGAACATAAATAACCCACTTCCTGTGAGCCCAGGCTGTCATTGACACATCCTCTGGGAGCATATAATCGCATTGCTTGGGCTAACAGTACTCTTGGACTGAGCAGCACTTAGACGTCATTACTCAAGTTCTGCTCAGTTATTTTAGAGTACTCTCTGCTGCTAAGCAAGAGGAGAAAGAACCCATTATCACTGGACTGGCCTGAAAACTGCAGGCAAAATGTATGTATAATGCAATTTGTTTTTAAAGTGTCAGGGAAGCATATGGGAGGTGGGGTCCAGACATCTAAAGTTCGTTTTTACATTTCCAGTCTTATTTTCACATGTTTTCCTATTTTTCTTTAGTTGTTCTGTTAAAAAAAGAGCTGATTCCAGAGCGCAATAGCTTAAGCTCAAATTTACATATAGATCTGAATAGAAAGAGGACTGGTTACCCCTCTATCTCCTTCCCTGCCTGCTGTGTTCTCTCTCAACACTTAAGTCAAAGAGACGGACTGAAGACAACAGCGTCTTTTACAATCTTTCTGTAGAAATCCCATAATTATCTGTGAGATTAGTGTCAAAGGTGCACCCTGCATTAAATGTTTATTTAAAATAAATATTATAGAGAAATAGCAGAAAATAAAACAGTTTACAAACATATATATGCAAAAATATTAAATAAAATGAGCCCCAAACCTTTGTAGTCTCCCTTTATTTATACTTACTACTGGGTTTCAACCCTGATTTACAAAAGTTTGCTCTGTGAACCTCCTGTAAGTGATTTTCAACAAGGCAGTTCAAAAAGCAAACCTGCACTGCAAAGTACAATAGCCTATAAATTAAGTCAGATGACTTGAAGATGGTTGGTTTTCACTTAGCTATTTTTCTTAATGAATAACCTTGATGGTGGACACTTGTGAAGCAGGATTTACTCCTGGAAGTTCAATGGTTATACACATGTGGAGACTAAAGGTGTTTGCCATAGGGCACCAAAGTGGGTGCAATTAACACCCTAACTCTTTCAGATGACTTAAAACCCACTCCATAGGCCTACACTTGTAGTGACTCTTTTGCTTTTTGTGACATATTACAGACTTATAAGTGACTTCTGGATATTTAAATAATGGCATTGCCAGTAACTGATTACATACTAATTACCCACATTTACCATAAATAATTAAATTATATACATAGCTACTAGTATATTTAGATATAATATTCTTAGCAGAAGCCTACTCGAGAAAACCAAGAAAAGGAATAACAGCAACCACTAGTTAACAAGCAAGAAAACTGATGTAATTGATAGATGTACAGAGGTCTCTAACATATCCCTGCTCCAAAATGGAATGTGGATATGCTTACAGATTTTTTATGTTTTACAATGTGAAAATCAAATGAATTATGACAATAAATCTGTAAATGCTATCAATTACATATCCAAGCAATGTAACATTCAGAGCAAATGGGAAATTAATATTAACTCTGTAAAACCTAAAAGATATAATTAAGTGTATTTAATACGAGGCTATTAAAACAATGGCATGCAAAGTGCAGTAACTTGCAATAATCAAATTTCAGTTTACAGTAATCACATCAGTGAATGATGAATGCTTATTGGTTGCAATAGGCTACAGCACTAAGCATACTGCTTGTATTAAATAAACTAGAAAATGCACACTTTATAGCATTCTATTACAAATACCTTATTGTGGGTTGTTTAAAAATATGATTTTATTTAAGGGATTAAAGCTTATGTATTGCAAGACCCTTAAAGATGTTGCTCTATCTTACTGCAGCTCAACATTTTAGTCTAACCTTGTGAAATACAGACTAAGTGAATGTTGCACTTAAATGGATCCTTAATTAGAGTGCTTAGTCTGGAACATTGTTTTCTAACCACCAATTTTAATGCACCCATAAGCAGAACTTAGTGCTGCAACATCACTGGTGACTCATTCAATGCCTCAGTTAGTGAAAAATCTACTAATTCAGTTCAAAATGTAGTGTTCTATATTTTGAATTGTGTAGGGTAATGTTAGATGGTATGTTCAAATGGCCAGAAATGTACATATAAATATTGATTTTATATTTGAACTAACATGATATTGTAAAGGTATATATTACATATGCCCATTGCTTCTTTTTGTACTTTGGGGTTCCATTTGTATAGCTGATACATAGAAATGCATAAATACACTGTTGTTAAGCTTACTGGGGTCCAGTAGGCTTAGCAGCTCAATCACATGTAACATCTTTTTGCCAATCTTCCTAATTCTTTAACGTTCATGCTGTACTAGTACTTTAAAGGAGAACTATGAGGTGAGTGATTTGCACTCACCTCATAGTTCTAGCCGACCTGTGACAATGAGACTGTCACAGGTCGGCTCAGTAGATCGGGAGGTGAGCGAACAGATACCGGCGTTCGCTTACCTCTCGATCCTGTCACGGTTCTCTGCCGTGACCGGGGAGGGGCTGGATTCCCCCCTCCCCACTCCAATCCACCAGCGCTGACTGGTGGAACGGACGGGGGAGGGGGCGGGTACAGCTGGCTCTGCCTTTAGATAGGCAGAGCCAGCTGTCAGTCACGCAGCTGGGCGGATCCCGGCACAATTGTCGGGATCCGCTTCAGCTGCGGCGTCTCAGTATACCGCGAGCTACAGCTCGCAATATACTGAGCCTAGGGTGACGGGAGGACGCTAGTTTGTGTCCTCCCATTACCCTAAGGAGAACTATGGGGAAAAGACTTAACCCCATAGTTCTCCTTTAACACAATAAATAATCCAGCAGGGAGCATGAGAGCCACCTTATAATGTCATTGCAGCTTGAATCCCTACAATGTATAAGAGACTGATTTAATGTGTTTGCTGCTATCTAGAACTAATGTAACAGCCTTGGGTTACTGATTCTATAATGGAGAGGAGCATTAGTGGAATAAGGGTAAGGTATCACACAGGCTAAACAAATATCGTTTTTTTTAATTATTGCTGTGCTCCACATATGCTGAGATGTTGTAGTACCTACAGCTGTTTAATGATTTCCACTGTATTTCACCATATGAGATAGCTGATAAAGATTATTTACCCTTATAATGACCAAACAGGTTATTTACATAGTCACAGAGGCAATTTTGGATAAAGATTTGCAGTTTGCAGAAATGATATAGTAGTATTTTTGGGACCATGCTCAAATTTTACTTGGTGCTGCTCCCTGTAAATATTATTTGTGATTCTAATGTGGGTGACTGGCTAAACAAAAGTGAGTTCCATGGAATGTCTGAAGAACCATGGCTGAGCCAAACAGGGAGCACGAAGCTTATATCTGTGCGTATGGTATAGTAATTACACTGCGCCTTACTGTATTAGTATATAATATACAAAACTCAAAGCTACCAGAATTGTCCCTTATAAGATTTGCTGCAGAAATAGCATAATTATCCAGTTACTGGTCAATCAACAAACTGTTTTACTGTACATTTTTTTGTACTTTTTGATTTTGGGTCGGTGTAGTCTCTTGGGCAGAAGAAATAAAAACTTCCACAAAATCGAAATTATATAATGTTACCAAGTCTTTTCAGTGCATTAGGCATATTTATTTAAATGCTAAGAATAAAGGTTGTCTTCAACAGTGCCATACATGTCAGCAAGTCTTTTGAAACGAGGACCCCATTCACTAAGGTAGTCATAATTATGTTCAGAGTTGGAGCTCACTGACTCCAAAGAGCTCAGTGATTCTGCAACTGATCCGTTGCCTTCAAATGCATATGTCTGTAGGGAGTCATAAGGAGGAGCACAAGGATCCACATCAGCTTCTTTTAGTCTTTCCCAAATAAACTCCCTAAAAATCAAGTTGTCTGGAGCACTTCTAGTGGATGGACGGCTCAAGAATTGAATCTCTGGAGTCACATCCCTCCTGCTTTTGTTGTCTCGGATGATATTAAGATTCCTCAAAGTAGTCATGTCAAATGCCTCAGTATCTTCTTCACCTCCTCCCTCATCATCGTATCTTACAATGTTCTCTCGTACATCTCTTTCTTCATCAAATATCAATGGTTCCTTTTTACGTCTTCTCATGGTGACAATAAGAAGAACAAGCACTGCATTAAAAGACAGAAAGCTGAGTTAACTCCAAGTGAATCATTGAAGAAAAACATATACATTTGCGGTGTTCTATAATAGCTGAGGTTCAATTATGCCTTTTACTCTTCCTCTTCTCTGCCACTCCTCTGTCTCTAAGGATTAAGGTCAAAATCCTTAGAATGAGACACCCGTGCATGAACAATATTGCCAATGGGTGCTCCATCAAGCAGCAACACTACATGAGCCCAAGGTGACATTGAGGCTTCATGGAAAGACCTCAGGCATAAAAACAAAGTCTGGCCATTCTAATGGTGCAAGGGCACTAGGACAATTATATTACTGTACTGAAATAACTAATTCAAGGTCCTGGTGATCTAGAAAAAAATATGGCACCCCACCATAATTCATATTCATATTTATACATTTAATAGGCTGCACATATTCAGAAAATGAGAAAATGTGATTTAATTTGAAATGTGATAGCATGCCCAGAGAGCTATCATTTCTAGGTGAGACTCTCTATGCTTCAGTATTGGTTAGGTTAATATGTGATTTCACATTTATTTTACACACTGTGAGATAAATGATTCTAATTTACAATACTTATCTCTTGTATCCTCCTTTGAAAGATTTTCCTTTCTATGTTTAAGCCCATGGGGAAAACTGTTAAAAGTCGGCCTCAGTCTCCATAGCAGGGTGAAGCACATTTTTTACCGGCAGCATCCCTTGACACATATAACAAGCAATAAATTGCTTGTCATGTAGTAGCTACCAGGCTTTACTCTAATGATCCATATATTAGTAGAAGCCTTGCAAATGTAAAATATTGCTAGATCAGCCTTAATGTTTGCTTGAAAAATAATGTAAACACTAGTTCACTTTTAAAATAAATAGAGGAGACAGTGAATTTGGGCATATTAGCAAAAACTTCCTAGAAATGATTTGAAGCTATTTGTGTGACCTTTGAAATTGACATTTACATGCATTTATATTGTTCAAACAAGCAGAGGCTGTATCAATTAAAATTAAAGAGTAATTTTCTTGCCAATCATTTTAATTCAGAACAAGTGCCATATATAAAATAATATTTGTCTATGCTTCTAAATATATAAATATAGAATTATATTATGTTTTGACAATGAACATTTGGAAGGCATATGTCTTGTATGCAAATAAAAAACTAAATGCCTGGGCTTTGTTTTGCTTCTATTTATAAACTGTGGGGGCCTGTTGGGGCACCGACACGACAGTTTGCAAAGGCACATATATTTTATTTGAGGAATCTGATGGATTTTGCTCTAATGTGTGCTGCACGTTTTAAGAAAAAAAGTAATCTGGCTATTTGCTGGGATTTTTTGTTATAATTACATGAACAACGATATCACCTTGTGGCTACTATATGAAGTTTACAAAGATTTGTGCATCCTATGTGGCAAACTTAACAGATCCCTTGTGAATCACTTTTTCTGGCATATGCACCATGTACTGTGATTTTGCAATTTGAGGAACATAAAGGATGCTGTGGCTAACACAGTCATATTCAATACTGTATAAACAGTTGCAAATATGAAGAATTATGTAATTAATGAGTACCTATTTTTCATGCTTGTGAAGATATTATATCCAGAAATTTACAGCAAGCATTTGGGATTTATATGTGTTTACAGTGGAGTCACATCACAGGCTCTATACTGCAACTTTCTACAGTGAAAGGTGTGGCATAGATTTACAAACAGTTTGAATATAACCAGCCTTTATTCTTCATAGTTTAGCATTTTTGATATCTGTGTATTTGGGATCTGATGGTTGCAGCTTTCAATATATTACTGGGAACTGTGTTTACAGATCTCAATGTATGTGCTACCTGATACGCAAATAAGAAACTGCCAGACTTAAACGAAACCTGTTTAAAGTTATGAAATCAAACTAAGGAGTTTAAAGTACAACCAAAGGCTACTGTATGGCAGTCTAAAACAAGTACAATATCCAGTTTCTATGTGATGCACAAACCTTGACCTTCCCTTACTGATACAAATTCTTCTTTGTCTCACAGGCCTCATTTCCCAGACACTGCAGCTCACAGTGGAAGGATTTCAGCAACAAAGACAATGCTAACAATCCAGAAGGTAGTGGGTGGGCTAGGTGTGGCCAGCTGCTGATTGATAACCTAAAGGCTTGTGAATCAGCAGTGACAATGCTGATAGCCATGCCCCCTGCAACAATTTTCATACTGCTGTAGTGTAAGCAGACACAGCCTACATAAGAGTGGCTACTCTGCTCTGAATACAGAAGTAGATGATTAAAGGTGGCCATAAACTGTCCAAAATTTGCACAGTGGGTGTCGCTGTCAGTTCCCTTTCGGCTGGCATCCCTCGATCAGTTGATCGAAGGAGCCAGTTGGAAAATGTTCTAATGAATAGAGTGGGCAGCCAATAAGCTACAGTGGTGGCCACTGCCAGAATACAAAGAAGACAGCATTAAAATCCTCAATCAACGTTCAAAATTGTGGATGGAGGAACCTATAATATTTTCTTTGTTCAAAATATTAGTGTATGGCCAGCTTTACTTTACTTCCACAAGATGGTAAATTAGGTGGCTTTCACTGGCAGACTTACCAGATATTTTTGGGAGTTTGATGGGGGACTTAAAGAAAACTTTACATTTAGATGCAGTTATAATTAAGTGCTGCAACACATATTTTTCAATGGGAGGTCATAGGTCTAATTTAAAGCAGGCACCTAAAGGTACTTGAATGTACCCCTCTTTATCTTCCAGAACTCCCAAATATGGGGCTTTCATTATGAAAATATTGACTTCCATCACTAAAATTAATTTCTGGCTTTCACAGCTTGCAACTGCTGTCTCTGTATTGAAAAGTAAGGTGCATTAAATGGAGGCAATGGGATAAGGAGGCAGTTTTGACTTTGAAAATGAAATCTGACATGTATAGGTGGTCTAGGTTGTGAGAATCCTCATGTTCTCAAGATAATTAAGAGGTGCTTGAATTATACTTTATATGACTAGTTTAGAACCTAAAACAATCTCAAACTTGTGCTTTGTAGGGAAATAAGTTTTTAATTTAATGATAATAACTTGATGCTACATTGTATGCTTTCATCCATTACCATTTAAACAGGGCCGGATTTACTCTCCCTGCCGCCCAAAGGCCAGGTTCTGCGCCCCCCCCCCCCTTCCCATCAATGAAGAATGTCAACCAGTTGGCAGGGCAGCGGGGTTGGTGTCAATTTTGTTTACTGTTTCTTTATTTTACTTTTTTATCACTTTTTATATTGTCTTTAATTATTTCTTCTTATTTTTTTAATTTTTTTATTTATTTAATAATTTTTTTATCTATTTAATTTGTTTAGATTTGTATTTATCTTATTTACTTTTTAATAATTTTTTATCTTATTATTGTTTATTTTTTATCATTATTTTCTTATTTTTTAATAATTTGTTTCTTATTATTTTTTACTTTTTAATCACCGTTTTATTTTTTTATTTAATTATTTCATATTATTTTTTAAAAATGTTTTTTTTTTTTAATCAATGTAATTTTTTTTCACCTAACTTTATTGCTATCACACAGGAAAAAACAATCCCCTGCGTGATAGCAATTGGAGGTGACAGGTTCTCTTAATTGACCCTGTCACCTCCAATACAGGAGTTCTAGCACAGCAATGTGCTGGAACTCCTGTGACAGGTGACAGAGGAAGAGCACAGCTCTCCCTTCTCACTGTCTACAGTCTACACGGAGCGGCAGGGTTACTTATAACCCTGCAGCTCTGCTCACTGCAGTCAGAGACTCGGGACTCGGCGGCGGAGGACGGAACCAAAGGAGAGAGGTAAGTGCATAGGGGAGGACGGACGGACTGGCTGCACACTGTTTACATGTGATCTTGGCGACATCGCCGAGTTCACATGTAAACGAAAAATCAGCTGACTCTCTCTACATTCAGTCCTGCTTGTACAAAGCAGGACTGAATGTAGAGAGGGCAACTTCCCTACAAGGACACCGCTGCCGCCCCTCTGCACCCTGCCGCCCCGAGGCCGGGCATCGGTGGCCTTGTGGGGAATCCGGGCCTGCATTTAAACATATAATTGGTTCTGCTATGCCATACACAACTTCAACTCTGATTGCTTTCTTGGCAACAGACAAGTCTCTATCACATCTTTTTTGTTTTCATGACATGTCTTACAAAATAAATCTCTACACAAGATGTGCAAAATTACTATTGTTAGTGTACATTAACCTTGGCATCTAAGCCAATTACCAGAACAAAGAGACTTTTGGCACTGTCAATAACTAAGTTCACAGACAAAACACCTGTGAACTTGATACTAATGTACTCATTGTCTGTGGCTTGCTTTTTACAAGCATCTCCTATCTCAAATCACTGCTACTTTTTTTGTTTTAGCTGCCCTTGATAGTGGACACTGCCTACCAGCACATGAGATTTTGATATTATCCTTTTTTACATAGAAGGACAGAGAATAAATAATAGGATTTAAAAGCACACTGGCTACTTTGTTGTTCGAACTACTACAAAATTCAATAAAGATATATTGTTTACAAAAATAAAAAATAAACAAGTATTTATTGGTTTGGGGAAAACATAAAATTTATTTTGAGAAATAGATAATCCGCGCTTCTGGAAAAGAGACTAAAGTGGAAATATATATTGTAAATTAAGACCTAAAGCAGCTCTAAAAAGAGGATGGAAGAATCCTATCAGCAATCGAGAAAAATATATATCAAAGCGCTAAAGGTATAACTAATATGAAACTTAGTACGACCAAGTGATATAGTGAAATTAGGGTTTAGGCGGTCTAGCCCTAAACCAAGTGATATATCTTACATAGGATCATAAAAGAAAAAATTAAATTAATAATTCAATTGTGCTGTGGAAAAACAGATAATGATTGGGACAATAAAAAAATTTCAACCACTGTGTAAAGACATCGAATATATAACAATATATAAATGATCCACGCAAAAAAAATATAAAAAAGTTGAAATAAAATGTTCCGCAGAAAATAAACGTAAAAAACATGTGCAAAAGAAATTGGCTCAGCACAATTGAATTATTAATTTTATTTTTTCTTTTATGATGCTATGTAAGATATATCACTTGGTTTAGGGCTAGACCGCCTAAACCCTAATTTCACTATATCACTTGGTCGTACTATGTTTCATATTAGTTATACTTTTAGCGCTTTGATATATATTTTTCTCGATAAAATGTATTTTGCAGCAGTATAATTCTTGTCAGTCAATTTAAATAGAGAAAAGTAGTAGTAGTTTGGTATCATTGTGTGCACCACACTGAGCATAGACCAGAGTAAGCAACGGAGAGTTGTCTGAGGAGATCTGAAAGAAAATTACAGACCAGCGTGTCAAAAGTAAAGGCTATAATACAATCTCCAAGCAGCTTGATGTTCCTGTGACTGCAGATTGAAATAGTATTAAGAGGTTTAAGGTCCATGGAAGTATAGCTAACCTCCCTGGACATGGTTGCAGGAGAAACATTTACTCCAGTCTGAACAGAAGGATAGTGCAATTGGTAAAGAGCTTGGTAAAAACTTGGAAAGCTGAACATGAAGGTCAAGGCACAACAGTGTCTGATCACACATCTGACACTTCTGAGTGACAGTGGGCTCAAAAGAGGACTCCACTGTTAAAAGAAAAAAAACCCAGACTGGATTTTACTCAAATACATATTTACAAGCCACAAAGCTTCTAGGAGAATGCCCTTTGGAAATTGGAGATTTTTGGCAAGTCACATCAGCTCAATGTTAAGAGATGATAAAATAAATATTTCAAAGAAAAGAACACAGTGGCCTATGTTTTGGAGCTACTTTTGCTGCAACTGACATGGGATACCATAAATCTGCAGGGCACAATGAAATCTCAAGACTGTAGGAATTTTGGAGCAAAAAGTACTGGCCAGTGTCAGAAAGCTCTGTCTCAATCACAGGTCATGAGCCCTTTAAACCTGGGACAACTGGAGCAGTTTACTTGAGAAGAGTAGTTCAATTTAACTTTTAGCAAATGCAGACGTATCATTGACACCTACAGAAATTGCCTTTTTCTGCAGTGATTGTCCCATAATTTTTGGTCCATTTGTTTTAATATTCAAAATATTGTTTTATATATTTATTTTACTGGAGTCATGCTAACATTTAAAAAAAATGTTTCAATTTCCTTACTTGAGAGATCTATAAGTGTAGCATTCCAAAGCCAGTCAGTTTTTGGCAGACTCTCCATACACTTTTACTGTATGGGGCTAACATCCATTAATAACTGGTGCCTGGTTGGAGCAGACGATGCCAGCTCCTGAATTCTATGCATGAAGATCAGGGTAATGGATGTAAGCACAAGTTACCTAATTACATTTATCTACCCCCAGTTTTCAGACCTCTAGATCTAGAGTTCATATTCTGTACTTGATAACAGATTGCTTTGATAGGCTATTAGAAACATTTTTATCATACAAATTGATGCTAAAGATGATGAAATTGAACTGATTTACTAAGAAGGTCAAGAATTTTGTACAATAAATTGTCCAGTCATGTGCAGATGAAATAAGTAAACATGAATTTGCTTAGCACAGGACTGGATTATTTAAGTAATTATTCATTTTCAACTCCTTTAGTAAATCAGCATCACTGTGTTTTAAGGTCAGACCTGAGCTATCTTAAGTCTGTAACAATTTTTAAGATCCCAACATTTGATGCCCAAGCCTAAACCTCCAGATCACCCATAAATAATATTATTGTATTAATCCATTTAGGTTCGGACAACTAATAGCTTGACTAATAATATGTTTGTTGTTAATTGTAATGGATTTAAATGAATTATCTTACCTAGGAGTGTAAGAACACAGGCTAGTATTGCAATCAGAGCTCCAGTGCTCAAACCAGCAGGTAAAGTATATGCTTCAGCATTGCAGGTTTGTGCTATTCCATCAACATCACAGTCACAGACTTGTATAGTAAGTGTATTGGTGCTGCTAAGTGACGGAGATCCACTGTCCACTATGACAACTGGTAAATAAAATACAGGCTGTTCTTGCCTCCGGAATCCATTTCTTTTTGTTATGACTGAAGCTGTATTATCTGTAGAAAATAGATTTTTTATTAATATTGCATTTGTAATATCTGGAAAATAAATTATATTTAGCATTTAAAAACAAACTATAGTTATTATCCTCTGCTAATATGAATGGGTTAAATGATCCGTAGTACATGATATGTAGCCCTGTACCCCCTTTTCCACTTGCAGAGCTAGGTTATTTTTCTTTTAAATAAATATTAATGTAATTTTATTGGTATCTATCTACCATTAGCTGCCTCATTTCCCACCCTCGGCTTATATTCGGGTCAATACTTTTTCCCATTTTTTTTTTGTAAAATTAGGTACCTCGGCTTATATTCGGGACGGCTTATACTCGAGTATATACGGTATGTAGGTTGTCAGTGCATCTTTCTGTCAGTGCAAGTTTCTTTAGTACATTATGAATTGATTAGTTATTTGCACTATTCAGGCCTTGATTATTTAATGAACCAGCAACCACTGGAGATATACAAGGAAAACCCGTGAGCTACAGGATCTGCACTAAAACTTAAAACTACTGGAATGCATAGACTTTTGGTGGCATCTGCTGCTTCACATGGTCTTCTGGGATGAATTTATAAAATAATCTTCAAGTTTGATAATGAGATCATCTTACCACTATTGTTTTAATCGATGGGGCTGTCTAGTAATTCTTCAGTCTGGGGCACTCAATTAACTTCTGATATCTCAGTGACAAACTCAAAGGACAGCCCAGACAGTCTGCTCTGCTGTTTCTGTGATAGGTGATGATAGCAACACCTACCTGTAAGCCCTGGCCACATATATATATATGGGTCCTGTATTTCACAGCATCAATACAATGGCTTGTTTGAATCATCTTAGAGCCACATATTAGCATCAAACTTTCAGATTACAGCTGTCATTTTCCTCAGTAGGTTTTAATCTAATAGAGAGCATTGCAAAAAAGAATATTCCTAGTACTAATACTGAAGATAAACCCAAGCTCTGTCTATGCAGTCTCAGTCTAGTCTAAAAGCAGGCTACACTTGTGGGAAATGCAGACCATATATGGGCTAGCTAACAGCGATAACAACATTGTTATGTAATTTAAAAAAATTAATATGCAATATTTTGTTGTCTGCTTTGAGCCTGCATGCACCTACCCCATAAGCTTGAATGTGTTCCTTTAACATGGCCCCATTTCTATCCACATTGAAAAATCAACCAGGTATGATAATATGCCTCCACCAAAAAGGATCTCTAGTATATGCACACATATGAATGACTATGGTAGGAAAAATGTGCATGCTATATAGCAAAATAAATAGTTTTCAGATCTATGTTTATTATATAGTTATATTTCACTTTTTCTTGTGAGTTCTATAATTTACTGTATATATATATAAAAATATAAAAAATATATCTAAAAACTAAAGTGTTTTAAATAACATGCCAATAAATGGATATTTATTTGTTGGGGCATGAAACTCTTTCCCTTTTAGATATATCATCATCACCCTACTACCTAAATAAAGGGTAAAGCTAGCTATACACTTAACATCACCCTTCTACCCAATTAAGGGGTAAAGCTAGCCATACACAGAAAATCAGTTGATTGCCCCAGCCATGCTAAGCAGTGTAAATACAGAAATCTATGCTGCCAGCTATTGTTTTCAGGCAGTCATAACAAACACAGCTGCATGAATACCTGAACAGTGACTGCACCTGACAGGTGCTGTTTCCACTGGCAACTTTCCACCCAGCTTGGTTTGTAAATTGACTTTTGTCGAGCTGGGTTGTATTTTCAGGGTCACCCACTGCTCAAATGTTCACCAATTCAGCAGAAATCAGCCACAATTCGAGCCATGTATGAAGAGCTTAAGTATAGCCAAAACGTTTTCTTCATTTTGGAAAATAAGGCAGATTCATCCTCTCTATTTGTCCTTGTGTTAACAGAATAGAAAGTGATAGCAAATCAAAAAGTTTACAGTTGGTACCAGAACAAGAGGTAAGAGAAATGCAATGAGGACACCTTGATAATGCCTTTCTGTTGTTGCACTTTGAAGGGTTAAAAAAAATTAAAACGATTGAGAAAACTATAAGCAGATTGGTGAGGTCAAACATGCCCAAGTGAATTGTGGAAAGGAGTAGACATGTCGTACAGTATATTTTTAGTCTCTACTGATGATATCTTTAAATGCATTGGGACACTGCCTGAATACTTTATCAAAACGCTGCAAATGTATCCATGCCCTATGCATTTAAAAAAAAATCAGATCGCTATTATAACATCTTGATACTCAAAGGAGTCTTAACATGCTGTATGTAATATTAGGGTAAATTAGTATCTAAACAATGTTTATAAACATGGTATATATATATATATATATATATCAATCAATGTGGGTGTGTGTGTGTATATATATATATATCTATATATATATACCATATCATTTTTAAGGCATTAGAGTTGCTGTCAAAATCTAGACATGATACAAAGTCAAGCAAATGTCACTCTGCTGATATTCAATCAACAGTTATAGTGAGGAGGGACAGGCAATTTAGCATTACTTTTGATTTCTCACTTTTTGTCAGCAATGTATTACCCTTTGGCAATGCCAGAATTAATCAAACCATATACAGTACAAGAAAAAGAAATATGTACTCATGTCTTATGAAAACTGCAACTCAAATTTTGATATATATGTAAATGTTGTGCTTTTGCTACAAAAAAACTGTTTCTTTAGTTGTTGAACAACTCATTAAATTACATACTGAATGTATCTACACATGCAATAAAAGAATGTAATAATATAGCCACAAATACTCAAACATTATTTATATGCTTAAGAAGACAACAAGCACACAAATAATAATATGCTGTGCTGAAGAATAAGAAAAATAAATTGCACTGACAGGCATGAAAGAGTGATGACTTTTTTTCAAAATGATGTCCTTGAAGATGTAATATACTACAGTTGATCTGTGGTTGCACTGAAAACAGTTACCATGACATTTCTTTATTATATGGCCGAGCAAGCCGCTGTTTGTAGAGGGAAAAAATACTGAGCTGGAAAGGTTAGCAAAGCAGCATAAAGAACACTAAAAAAAAAAGTATTGTACTTTTTGATTGAATAATTCTAGCCTGTCATAGTTATTTTGTGTTTCGAAAAGTTTTCCATACAACTGAGCCCAAAGTGTGTCCTTGTGTGTCACTATAATGAAGTTTCTTCCGGAGCAATGCCAAATAGCATAAATCATGATTACATATGCACCTATTAATGAATACTTCTCAAAGGCTTTCTTAATATTGATACCTTTACGTGAGATGCTTACATATATATTAAACAAATGACTGCACCAATAACCTCTAGCTTTGAAGTTGAATGCTGTATTCTCACACAAATTAAATCTTCAATTTTATAGGGCCCTTTTTGATTGTAAGAATATGTGCATAAGGTTCAGCATTAAATGTTTGTTTCACAGAATACAACAAATACCCTCTCTTGCAGTACTGTCCATGTAAATGTATTTACAAATATGCAGCGCCAATCTTGTGAATGTGCCTAACTAAGTGATGACTAGATGTCGTGTACACCTCTATTGGTCCATCAACCTATATTCCAACCATGATGAGTGAAAAAATTGTGATATATATATATAAATAAATAAATAAGCAATCAATATGTATAGGTCACTATATACCTTCAAAATTATCTAGTGTACAAAATAAATCCACCAAACATATAAAGCAAAAAATCAGTGTATAACTCAGTGACTGAGTTGTATACTCATAATACTATATACACCTGTGTATCTGTGGTACGGTTATACAATAACCCTGGATAGTGAACCCCACAGTATCCCTTTAAATATTAATATTAGTGTTGAAACACCGTGAATAGTCCATATGATCATATAGGATTCCTGGTGCAAAAAGTTTATCACAATCTGTGCGTTGATGTGAGAAGTCCTGTGAAACTTGCTGGGGATTTAGGCAAGTGCTGTACGTCTCCCCTCAAAGTGTGCACTCACCGTGATGTGATGGCTGTACTAAGCAGCCGAAAGCACTTGTATGGTGACTCACGGGGTCCTCACTGTGTCTTTTTTCCAATTGGTGTCCAGCGAGCGGTGTGTCTCCATACTCACACAAAGAAAAAACTCTTCATTGTGTAATAATCCACGCCTAATCCACCATACCAAACACATGAGTTCGTTGTTTTACCACTTAATCGGCCAGCAAAGACTTTGTTATACTTTTTTTACTGGATTTAAAATAAAGCCCTTTTGGAAATTATTACACAATGTATATATATTTTGGACACTAGATAATTTTGAAGGTATATAGTGACCTATACGTAGTGATTGCTTATTTGTTTATTTATATATATATATATCACAATTTTTTCACTCATCACGGTTGGAATATAGGTTGATGGACCAATAGAGGTGTACACGACATCTAGTCATCACTTAGTTAGGCACATTCACAAGATTGGTGCTGCATATTTGTAAATACATTTGATTGGACCCAGTTGTCTTTATTGCAGCAGCTTTCACATTATTTAATAATTCACCATTTAATATTATATAGTTTATTAAATTATGTACACGTATTATCACTCATTTAGCGCAGGAATAAAAACACAAACAATGTCCATGTAAAACCTGACTGTCTAAATCATTCTAAAGAAAGAATGCAATGTATATAGGAAGCTCTCATCAACTGCCACTTTAAGCGGCTGCTACTTTCAGGGCTTTATGTAAAGTGCACCTTTATTTTTGAAGGAAGCAATATGCTGCAAAGGAGCAGATAGACATTAGGGGTGGTCTTTTTATGTAATTTCTGAAGATATTAATTTATTTTTGAAAGGCAATGTTAAGCCTCATCCCTGTACATAATAATAATTTCCTCACCTATGCTAATAATTTCTGCCCACGACCGAACGTACGTTCCAAAATCGATTTTCATTTGTTCAAAATTAATTCAGTGTATACCATATTTAAGGATATGGAAGGTTCTGATATTGCTCTTCTTCCATTACACCTCCAAACAATAGGCTCACATCAATATCCAAATAAACAACAATACCGTGCAATGATATGTATTGCATAAAAAATATGAGAGACTTACATATCAGATGTAGCCAAACAAAGCTGACAAACATAAAAAAAAATGTTGTTAAAAGGTAATCTTTAAAGAAGAACTCAATAATTTTTTTAATTAACCCCTGTAGTAAGGCTACCCCTGCATTGCAACAGTTAAGTGCTTGTTTGTGTCTAGGTGTTCAACAACAAAGATATACTCACCAAAATCTCCGAACCAGCCAGCTGTCATGGAGCTCCCTCCAGCCTCTCTCCCCCTCCCTGCAGCATTGTAGTCTTCATCAGCATCCTCACGTCTATACACAGTGTATAGACGTTGATGATTTATGGGGCCTTAGATCGCTACAGAGGAGGGGGAGAGATGTTGGAATGACCGGTCTAAGAAGATGCTGACTCATAGCTTTGGGTGAGTATAAGTTTACCTGAACAAAAATGAGGAGCTAACCCTTGCAGTGCGGGGGTAGCCCCACTGCAAGCATTAAAAAAAATTGCTGGAGTTCTATTTAATGAAAATAAAGTTAATTCATTTGATTTGATTAATATTACTGTATTACTAATACATTACTGTGCTGTTTTATCAATTATTTTCCAAAGAAAAGCTTAAAGCTTTAGCTGCAGCCAACCACTTATAAGTTCCACTAGCTTATAATTGATTACTTTTGAGTTGTTTAAAAATCATTTGCCTACTGGCTAACTTAGTAGAGACATACTTCATCAGCAGCTGCAGCATTGAAGTGTGTCAATTTTGCTTTCAAAGATAAATTGGTACATGGATGATAGGATCTCCTGGAGGAGTGTATTGAGGGATGATTATCTCAGATTTTCACAAACATTATAGTGCTGTTTTTTGTAAGATTAAAAGTTAACCTTATTTTATCCATATAACGTAACGTATCTCCATGAAAGGGTGTATGTACAACATGTATGTACACACACAAGCTCAAACATCTATAATGCTTCTAATTATACAGAAATTGCTCTACCTTACCCATTCACAACAGGTCAACAGAAATGCTTACACTTACCTTTATTGTCTTGTAATGTAAAATTAATGTTACTTGCATCAGGAGGTAAACTGAAATAAAACCAATGGCCATTTGATGGTTCATCTTTATCTACCGCACTTATTTCCTGTATAACCTATGAATAACAAAGATATTTAGTTTTTAGATATTTAGTTTAAAGATATTATGGGGTATAATATAGTAATATTACACAAAAAAACAAATGTTTCTTAAAATGTTATTCCAGGCTAAAGGAAATTCCAAGTTTTCTTTAGAATAAAGGGGATAAGGAATACCCCCAGATGAATGAGTAAGGGGTTAATAATATCCTTTGTTACTCATTCACAAAAAAAGTACATAGTAAATTAATCCATTCATATTGTAAAAACACATATTTAATAAAAACACAGTCTCAACAATGCTACCCTGCCACTACTCCAGTCTTAAATTACAGCTTCCCAGTGCTTTTGGAGTGTAAAAACACCACCCAGGATCACCACGGGGTCTATTCACGAAGTTGCCGAAGGATCTAGCCGTAGCTTCGGCCGATCCTTCGGCTAGCTTCGGCCCCAGGACCCCTTCGGTTCAGTAGAACCGAAGGGCTGCTGTACGGGCTATTCACTATAGCCCGTACAGCTCCCAAACGTGGCAGCTTAGTGAATAGACCCCCATGTGTTTATAAAGAAGCCAGCAGTAGTGCTACTGCCTTTTGATGACAGATCCCCTGGTTTGTTGATGAGCACAAGTCAGCGTGGAGCTGGCATATAACAGCAGTAGTGCTACCATAACACGATTACCCATACCTGGCTGCTGCCACTTTTGGAGGAGTACATGCTACTGCTCCACAAGTTCACATGTATGTTCAAGGTAATGGTTTGATCAGTTTTCATCTGTTATATTTAAACTGTTTTATTATTTGTTTAACAAATAAACATGATAAAGGGTTTTCCATAGGGTTCACTAAAGAGAGTGCAGCAAAATTTACCAGCGTTTAGGTTATCTTTGTCTTTTCGAGACCCCTAGATACAATATTCTGACACTAACTTGTTTGTGCAAATTTCAGCTTAAGCTATTGAACTTGGTAGACAGCATACTTTTTATAACTGGTGTCTCTAACTTAACAAAATATATTTTTTAAGAGGGTAGAATATAAAAATACATTTTGATTGGGGTCTGATAAATATTTAGACAACTCTTTTGATGAAACTGGAACTAAGGGGTCTATTCACTAAGCTGCCGTAGTCAGCCGAGTGAAAGACTGTCCTGAATTGAAGTGAGCGCTGTTTGGCTATTCACTTCAGGTTCACTTCAGGTTTGTATGGCTGATTTCAGCCGTATATCGGCTGAAATCAGCCGTACATTGGCTGGCTTTGTGTGGCTGTATGCTGAGCATGTTCGGCCGACCCGAAGTGCAGAAGGAGTTAGCCGATCCAACATCTGGATCGGCTAAGCCGAACCTCCGGCAGGCTACTCGCTGCTGTTCGGTCTATTCTTATAGATGCCGAACAGCAGTGAGTAAATAGCCGAACGGCATTCGGCTCGACTGTTCTGCTCGGTCCCTAGAAAACGATTGTGCGAAGCTAACAGTGACAGCTAACTCCGCCCAACTGTTTTCTATTGGCCGGCGGTTCTGCTGCCGTCAAAAAAAAAACGAAAAAAAGAATTTTGCCATAGGAATGCATTGCCAGATTCCTATTGGCTATTTCAATTTGCAATAGCCAATAGTAAACTAGCAATGCATTCCTATGGTGATTTTTTTTAAATTCTGACTCCAGCCAATGGCTCGGTGTCAGAATAAAAAGAAAAAGCAGTGTTTCTCTCCTGGGCGGCTGTGAGCAGGAGACTCCCGGAGCGCCCGGGAGAGTTAGGCTGTCTGGAGATCAGTGTCCCTGGTTAGCTGGTAACCAGGGACGCTGATCTCTCTGCAAGTGGCCGGAGCCAGCCGTAAGATCACGGCTGGCTCCGCCCAGCTGTCAGAAGCAGGCTGTCGGCCGGCCAATGGCCGGCCGCTCGGCCAGCTTCGACTTTCACCCCGGCTCAGTCGAGCCAAAGCATATGCCTTCGGCTCGACTGAGCCGCCCAGCCAACTTCGGGAGCTGTAGGGCTATACTGAATAGCTCGTACAGCAGCCCTTCGGTTCTACTGAACCGAAGTGGTCATGGGGCCAAAGTTAGCTGAAGGATCAGGCGAAGCTAAGGCTAGATCCTTCGGCTGCTTCGTGAATAGACCCCTAAGTCTCTTCTGGGTCATACTACTCCAAAATATCTACACAGGATTAGAAAGTTTAAATATGATGATGATGGGAATACAAAATACTCTATAAATACTCACTTGTCCTGGAGAAGCATTCTCACAAACATTTGTCTCATATTCCATGGCAAATTCAGGAGCATTGTCATTAATATCTAGTATGCTAATAGCAACGTAGCCTTTTCCAATCTGTGTTGGATTTTCTGGAAAATATGAATAACAAAATAACTGGCTTTTGAAAACTTTGCAACATCATTTTATGGAGCCTTTATCAAATGAGATACTCGACTTCCTTTCTCAAGGTAATACATCTTACTCATATCACATAGAAAAAAAAATAAACTTTTTCTTAGCAATGCTTTCATTAATAAATTACACATAACCAAGGAAATACATACTCACTACTAAAACAAGGTATGCCTGGCATTGGCAGGACAGTAATTCTGACCAACAGAAAACCAGCATTATTCATCTTCTGTATACAGAACTACAGTATCCAGAAGTGATTCAGCTATCTGACCAGTGCACAAACATGCAAGTTTGTATTCATTGCTTGTTACCTCGCTGTTAACTAGACATCAACAAATATGTTCGATTCACAAACAGTTCAAATCTTGCTTGAGGTTCACAAACTTTGTGGCAAACCCCATTGAAGTCTATGGGTGAATCCTGCTATTCAATCCATTCCATCCATAAGGCTAACAAGCAAGCTAACAAGCGATCATCATATAAAAGGCATTGGAAGCCAGATAGTGAAATGGGGGACATGGAAAAAAGAAAAGAAAGACAGTATCTCTTCCTACACATCATTGTTATTTCTTCCTAACAGCCCCTATTTTATAGAAAAGGGGCTCGGTTATCCATCCCTTTATATTATTGGCTCTTGCTAAACAGCTGACCATGGAAAAGGCTCTACCCTGCTTTGTTCTTTATTTTTTGCAGTGAACCTGTATACTTATCCATCAAAAGTTTCTAATATAGGAACTTTGTGAATCTCAGGGATTTGTTGCGAACCCATGATAGGAGCAAACCAAAACCCCCATCCCTACAAGTAACAACTCTGGCTGTAGTGTATAGAGTAACTGCTGCAATTACAAATTTTACAAGCTTTGCCATCAGATGCTGGAATCTACAGTATTACTGCATACTGTATCATCAGGGCACATTTATATGATCCACATTTCCTTGCATTTTGTAGCAAAATGAAAATGTAAAAATGCATTTACAATGAGTAGATTAACAGAAAGATGAGCTCATTATTGTGCTGCTTTTCCTTTTACTGTCTATTCACAGACTGTGGTAGATCCAGGACAGCATGGGCTAAGAGGAAGTGGGTTGAATGATGCTGACCATCAGGATGAGGACAGTTAGTGGTAGAAAATAAATTCTGCAGGGGACAGCTCCAGATTCACGGTTAATATTGCTGCAAATGCTGCCCTTTTATTTAATCTTTTAATGGGCTACTTATTTTTATCATGTTATTTTTGGCTAGAGTTCTGCCATAGTCCTGATAGAATATCTCTGCCTAGAAGATTTTGGATTTAAAATTATTTCTCCTTGAGGCATTTGTATATGTAACTAGAAGCGTTATAATAAACATGTACTCATATGTTGCTAGCTACATGTATCACTAAAGTTTAAATTATGGTAATTAACATGCCATAAGTTCTTTTTTCATTTCTTTTTATATTTGCCTACTTCCTGCTGCTGCTCTGTCCTGCATGCCCAGCCCTCTCATCTGTATCCACAAACACAGTTCCTGTAATCCCATCTTGCCTCTTTACTGCATCTTTTAACTTCCAAATAAATGTATGTCTCATATATTTTTGTGATATCTTCAGTCTTTATGTTCACTGTAAATTGCACTCTGTGCATTTAGGACAGTGATGCAGCTGGGATGAAAACAAATTAGCCACAAGGAAAAAATGGGTAAAGATTTAGGCATCAACTAAAATTCAGAAAAAGAAGGATACATTTTTTTTAGAATAAACTGCAATATCTATAGTTATGTGCAATCAATTGAAAGTAGTTGGAAAAAAAAAGGCAAGAGAATAACAGAACGGAAACAAAATTCTAACCAGCGCGATATAGTTCAAATTTGATCATGTGTAAAATCAATAAGAATGCATTCTGTTTACAACAGGCTATCAGACACTTTAAGTAGTGGCAGTGGATGTATGACAAATCTCTCAGTTTGTTTGAACAACTTGCAGCAGACCTGTCATAGAGAAAATAGGATTTACACATTTTATCCCTTGAACCTGGTTCTGAGAAATTGAAGTGAAATGGGTCACAGAGAGGCTTTCCAGAGGAAAGCATGTTGTTCCTTATTAGTCATTTTCTGTTTTTGAAGAACTGCATAAAATAGTCATGCTATGCTGAAACCTGTGAGTCAAGACTGATAACGGGCAATGTTACATTTGTTTTACTATTATATGTGCATGTTTAGGCTTGCTAACGCTAAGATTAAGTTTATTAAACAAAAAAAAACATAGTGACTACTAGATCCCTATAAACTGCCTATTTCTCAAACACATTAAGCCAAAGGGTAAAGGCAATAATAAATCTATATATAAAAAATAAAAAAATGCTAATAACACAACTATGCAGACAGACGTGTGGCATCTGATCAGAATGAAAGTGTCCAAAAAGGATGCATCCTTTAGAAAAAAAAATGTTTTTATGCGCATTCCAAATCAATTGAAATCACTTTAAGTTCCTACTCTCTCCTGCAAACCTCCACATCATTATAGGACTTTGCAATGATGTGGAGGTTAGCTGGAGGAGCCAGTGACAGCTGCAGGACACACAAGAGATTGACATTCCCAGAGTGTTGGTTTGTCTGCGGACTTCAGTAAAAGATTTCTCAGGATCTGAATGGCATTTGGAAGTGCAGGCAGCAGGGAAGGTGAATATATACCTTCTTCTTTTACATGTATGCCTAACTTCTGTATGGTACCAGGGTCTCCTAAAGCAATATAAAACAAGAAATCAATAAGTGAACTAATTGGTAGAGTATTTAAATCAACATGCTTATGAACATGCTTATGACACTTTTACATAAAACCTTTCTGTTTTCATTACATACTTTACTTTAGACCCAGTGACATCATCACTAGGTCTCTGAAATGCAGGCTGATCATGGTTGGGGAAGGGAGCAGCAGGGTGCTGTTCATAACTTACTGAAAACATCACCACACACTGCCTTAGTATTCTTCTCAAGAGCACTCAGCACGAATGCAAGCAGTGGGTTAGCTCCTGGGAACAGTTATGCAAATATCAAAATGCCTTATTGAGTGAATGTCAGTCTGAAGGAGTGGGGGTTCATGGGCAGGCTGCATTTGTATGCAGACAATCCTGATTGTGAGCCTCCATGATTGAAAGAAATGAAATCCAATGAATGAAAAGAGCGGGCCAGGGACATTAAGGCTGCATGATGCTGGACATTCTACAGCCAGAAAATGAGATGGACAATTTCTCTAAAGGAAAAGAACTTGTAGAACTGTGCAAGACTGTAACTAAGGCTTAAATTCTGCTATAAAGCTATAAATGTTCACTTACGGCTCTCCATTGCTAGAACGGTGATGTTATGAATAGCATTGGTCTCTCTGTCCAAAGGTTTTGCTATTGTAATAACCCCACTGTTGGCATCAATGTTGAAATATCTCTCCAAATCTGTATTACGGTCAATTGAATATCTGTAAAGAAAGATGTAATGTTTTCTTTAGATATTTGAAGAAGTATTCTATGTTTATATACAGGAGATTAAATAGTGTAGACATCTCAGTAAGCAAATATTGTGTAACAGCCCAGATTACTTCACAAGTGGCTACCTAGAGTATTTCTTCCTTGGCAATTGTTCACTCAAAAGATTGATGATTGATGGGTATAATGTAAGCTTCAGCTTTCCTCAGATACCTTGCCACTGTGGAGAACAGCTGAAGCAGTGAATTGCTTTTATGATTACAAGTCAGAATTTTTAGGTTCTGAATTCTCTCTCAAAGATTACACCTTAAATAATAAACATTGTTTACTCTGATGAGTTGAAGTTCAGGTTATTTTACTGATCTCTGGGATGTGCCGAGATCTGTAAGTTCATACATCTGTCATACCTGTCATTCCTTGTGTCATTGATTTAAGCTGTTTTTAGTAAAGTTATCAAATCTGAGGTTCATTGAAGGCATGATAACAACTTCTTAAAGGAAATGTATAGTTGTTTTGTCCATATATTCTTTATGCATTTATTATGTTTTGGGACTCAATTTTTTTAAGTCAGATGAGTATGAGATATTGCATATTGTGTGTCTCCTTCTGGCTCTAAAATTATCTTCTCTTTCCCATTTAGCTGTGTATCACTCTCAGCTTCACTATAAGAATCCCAATGTTTGCAGAACTGAATAGCTCAAGCTGCAATTACAAGAAAATAAACGAAAATAAGTTGTATCAGTAGTCAATTATTCCTTATGAGACAACTTAGTACAGAGTTTCAGTGAGACAGACTGGACCTCAAAGCAAGCACCATTTGCTTTGCTGTGTCTTTAGCTAACCCATATAACCCATGTTCTATTTATAAACAATTTACAGATCTATTCACCCTGCAAATCTCTGTGAATGTTTGTTTTGCGTGAATGTTCGTTCTGTGTGAATACAGGCAAAAGCAAATGTTTTATGTATATTTTCTTTTTAGGTCAAATGTAACAATCAGAAAATACCACCTTATGGCCACTAGATGGAGCTGAGCAGCATATAAAATAAATACTTCTCTGGTATGATCCTCAGCTCCATCTAACAGTCATAATGTGGCATTTTCTGCATGTTAAATATACTAAATAGAACCTGCATGTTTGCCTCTATTCATACAGAATGTATATTCTCAGAGATTCAAATCTATGGAGGGCGAATGCCTATGCTATTTTATTGTAATTAGACTCCATAATATTTTGGAACTGTGATACTACAAAGTATATTATATACTGTATCTAAATGGACCCAACATATTATAATTTCCCCTTAAAAATAACCGTTTAAAATTCACATGATATCAGCTCATATATAAAGACACAAAAAAACACAGTCCTGGACATCACCTAGGGCACACTTTTCAATAATTCTTGCTTTTAAAAACTCTTCTTCAACATACAGTAATACAGAAGATGTAATTTAATAGAAATGTAAATAAACAGAAATTTACATAGAAGTAAGGTTACTCTAAGGTTAAATAGATTTAAAGCAGGATATACAGTATTTTATTTTATATTGCAGGTTTCTGAATTCTTCATTTTACATATATGGATTATTTTGACTACGATGCAACATAATGTCACATTATGCTACAGTGTGCTTGTTCATGCATGTTAGTTACATTTCAGCTGCACAAACTGCTGCATATGAACATATGTGATTATAAATACAGTCCACACCATCCACAGGGAAGGAAAAGAATAAGCAAACAGCTGGAGAGCAACCTCAAATGAATATTTTGCATCTTCAATTTCCCTACTAATTGCTTTGTTCATTATACTGTCAAGTTTTGCGCTGTGTAACATATTTAAAACAAAAGATAATATATGGCGATTTCACACTGTGTGGAAGGTTTACACAGTTGCTGCCTTTCTCAATTTCACATGTCAATGTGTCTGCCATTTTGTATGAAGATGCAAGTGTTCCACAATGAGAAATAATTTAATTTTCTCCATGAGCACATGATCAATGAGGCAAAAATTAAAGTTTTTAATGTGAAACTTGGGTTGTGACCTAAATGTAAAAGCATGAGCAATAACTACAATTAAACGGACTGCAAAAGACTGATTTTTTTTTTACATTCCTGTTTTTATCACTTTTTCAATTGACTGAATGTCATATCTTTCGATAATATATTAGATACAATGCAATATTTTCCCGTAATTAAATCAAGATATATGGATTAATTTACACAGGGTCAGCATAGAAACAGAAATGTTACATTTGATTGGTTGCTTTGGGGTTACAGACTTTTCAGTAATAGTAAGGTTTGCAGCTAATAGCAGTGGTTTAATTTGCATTATTTGTTTAATGATTGAAGATCATTTATAAAATTAATTATTATCATAGTACCTCTATACTTGCTGCAACACACTTTACAGCTGCAGGATTTAAAGTGAAAGTAAAGTTGCAAAAATATGTCATAGATTTTTCTCCCTTCCTGTAAGCAATTCTGTTTTGTAAGAGTACACTGAGCTATGTAAGCTCACCTCAGTGTACAGTTTTTGAACAATTATGTACCTGTAGAAAGCTAGAATAGGAATGACATTATCTGGGCCCAATCAAATGGTGGAAGACTGGCAACAGAAGGAAGTGTTGACATTCTAGCACTAGAGGGGATCACTTTGGTAGGTAAGTCTACCATAATAAGCTATATGCTGTGCATACTAGCACGCAATTGCTCAAAGCTCCTGAGGTCCCAAATTTTTATTTTACTTAAGCTCTAAAAGATAAATTAAATGTGAATCTATGGTAATATAAGAAAGGGAGGGCTTAATAAATCCCATTGATTACATTATTTAAAAAAGGTTTTTCTACACTTTATTTCATACATATTTTATTAGATTTTTAAATAAGATAACATCTAATAAAATATACAAATACCAGCTTGCTCTCGAGTCAAAAGATATATCATAATATAGCTCATGGAAATATAGTTTACCTAGAATGTGCTGTCAGATTTTGACATTAAACTTTTTCTCCTCAATAGTATATTTAGATTGTAAAATATAGAGAGGTCTTTCTGCTTACTTAGTTTGTAATTGATCTTTATATTTATGTAGTTGACAGATATGTTTACAAAATAACTAATAGTTGTGGTTAACAAATGTATATACTGTTTAGAATGTTTTGGGACCTCTTTTTCTTTTTTCCTGATCTGTGCCTGTGGTCCCATTTGGGATCACGGTGGTGGCCGACCGTTGCATTCCGGGGAGGTGCGCTTGCATGGGTTCATGGAGCAAAAGGAAGAAGGAAATGTAAGCATGTGACACACAGAATCCACCCCCCAGATGTTTTTAACCAATGGTGTTACACCCTACAGTATGTTCCTCTGATGATCCCATTGTGGCAAAATGTATCAGTGATGCTTGGGGGTAGCTGGCCCCTCTCTATCTACCAACTGTTTTCTCTACACAGCGGCCACCACAGCCCCTCACTGGATCCCTACAATTAAGGCCATGTATGCATCATGGATGGGACACAGAAACCACGTATGTGGTGTTTGAGATATGCCTTCTGTTATCAGTTTCAATATTGAGGTGTTCATATAATTGTGCTGTTAATGAGGGACAGATTCTTGGAGGGTCAAGTGAATGGCTTACACTCCCTTTGCAGATGATGTACAAAATAAGGGTTTATGTTTGCATTATCTGGCTCAAGTCATATGGAAATATCTTGCTTTACCTGTGATTAATCCCTGCTGTGTACTGGATGTGGCAGAACTTTGTTACAGTTATACATATACCATATGGACTAGAGTGTTTTGATTTATATGTGATACTCATGGTATTTCCTCCGGCCCATGCACCTTCCCCCAACATTTCCCTTGAGATTGATAACACAACCATCCATCCCTCCCCCCATGCCAAGGTGCTAGGTGTCATCCTTAACTCGGACCTCACCTTTCTTCCCCACATCCAATCACTATGCAAATCCTGCCACTTTCACCTTCGTAACATCTCCAAAATACACCCTTTCCTCACGAATGAAACTGCTAAATTACTCATCCACTCCCTTGTTGTCTCCCGTCTTGACTATTGCAACGTCCTCCTCATTGGCCTACCACTACACAGGCTACCCACCTTGAGTCTATCATGAATGCAGCTGCTAGACTCATCCACCTGACCAACCTCTCAGTGTCTGCAACCCCCTTCCCCTTCTCCCCCTGATATATCTCAAACATTGTCTCAAAATATTACCCTAACTGTCCTCTCCTCTCCTCCCAAGACCTCCTGCATCCAGCTCTCTTGTCAACTCCTCCCATGCTCGCCTCCAGGACTTCTCTAGAATCTCTCCCATTCTCTGGAACTCTTTACCCCGACCTGTCCATCTATCTCCCACCTTGACTGCCTGTAGGCGATCCCTAGAGACTCATCTCTTCAGGGAAGCCTATCCCACCACAACCTGACCACTGAACCATCAAATTCTCAAACAATTCATCCCCAAACTGCTACCTCCTCATGTATCACTGGCCACTCCCTTTTAGATTGTAAGCCCTCACAGGCAGGGCCCTCCTTACCATCTTGTCTTGAATTGTATTGTAA
Organism: Nanorana parkeri; assembly: GCF_000935625.1. Classification (NCBI taxonomy): domain Eukaryota; kingdom Metazoa; phylum Chordata; class Amphibia; order Anura; family Dicroglossidae; genus Nanorana; species Nanorana parkeri. Next base: position 258,976 of record NW_017307944.1, on the reverse strand, counting down.
TGTCTTCCTTATATTGTAAAGCACTGTGCAAACTGTTGGCACTATATAAATCCCGTATACTACTACTACTAATAATAATAATAATAATGATACTGTAGATACTGGATTTTTAATAGTACAGTCCAAATTATCAATACTATATGAACTAATCTATGGGTGCAAAGAACCCTCTCTACAACCTTTTTATTCAGCAATATAGATATTTTGTGATGGCATCATTTCCATAAGATATGTCAATGGAATGATGCAAGTGGCTAGTTCTGCCAATATTGCAAACAATATAATTTCTATGGGCATTGTGTGCTGTTAGTTTGTGATGGGATAATGAAATAGAACTATATGACAATATAGGTTTAATGTCAATGAAGTTGGCATAACTGCATGGTCTAGAATTTTTTTTTTTAAAGCTATATTATGATATATCATGTGATTCGAGAGCAAGGTGATATTTAGATATTTTATTAGATGTTATCTATATGAATGCTTTTTTAAATGCATAAAATAAAGTGTGGAATTTTGTTTTTTAATTATGTCACTGATGAGATTTATTAAGCCTCACATTTTTTATATTCCCATATAATCTCTTGCTTAGGAGGTTTCACTGGATATATTGTGAGTCCATGAATTGTGGGTTCAAATATACTTTTACACTAATGCTTAATAAAAATGTGTGATTCAACTGTTGGAAAATGTCACACCAGTTTGTTCAGTGTCATGTAAAAGACATGGGTGGACTTCCAGCAAACACTCCAAGGAGTAATTCAGTAAGTGTAAAATGCTGTAACTAACAGTAATTTATTTAACTGCATTTAAAGTGTATATAACAAAGAGAACATTCTGCAATACATAATATAGTGCCTTTTAGCTTCCCTTTTATCTGCCCCAATTTAGTTTGCAAGTTTTACTATTCAACTCTCACTAAATTGTACAGAGGTGGTCTTTAAAGAACAATACATGCAGTGTATGCATACAGCTGTATTAGACACAATTCGGTACAGTACATTTTAGGATACTTTATGAAGTCTTTACACTTTATATACTTTGTATTGTTCTTTTTTTCCATAATTAGAACTACATTACAACTGAAAATGTTTCTTGGTAGTTCTATAGCAGACAAAATGAAAATTAATACCTCACAAGACTGTTTGTGGAATCTGGGTCATGTGCCATTACAGTTCCAATGCTATTTCCTATCTTTGCGGATTCAGATTCCACCATTGTGTAAAAGGCTTGAGAAAACACAGGAGGTTCATCCACATCTTCCACTGTAATTTTCACTGTTGTTGTATCCATGAATGGACCAGCACTAAGAAATCGATTGTCTACATGTTTGTTTGCTGCTTCTATCCTCAGTGTGTAGCTGGTCTTCGTTTCATAATCCAGTTCCTGAGGAAAAAAAAACATTTGCTAAAAATATAACCAAATTACATGCCCTAGGTTTTCCTTTTTTATTTATATGATCATTTTAAAAATCCCATCAATTCCATGTGCAAGAAGCAATAAGTGAATAATTAAAGTATGTGTAAACCTAATGATGAAAATCTTGTATAAACTTTAGCATCTTAATTCAATTTCCAAAGTAATTATTTTTAATCTGCAGCTTTTATTACAATAGTTTCTGGTGATCTTGCTATGATGGTTGTTGTACAGGCACCACTAGTGGCCCACTGTTGTCACCATCCAGAAACCTGCCCTGGGAGATGACATGCAGCAGTTGCTGAAGTACGTGTACGTAGTCATGGAGTGGATGCAGGAGATCAGGAAGATAGAGATGCAACAATGGATGAAAAAGGTAAAAAGAGAATTGTATTAACAAACAAACATGGCAATTGTTTATGATACACAGGAATTACAACTCCTCGGTATATGATACAACTGGGTACTTGAAAAATGGCTTTAAAATGTTTTCATTGGTATGGAAAAAAGTGGCTAAAAGTCTCATTAGGTAACAATGCAGATTTTACCACATGATTCTTAGGCATGTTAAATACTGAACAATCTATAAAAACTGAGGCTAGAATAAAGTATGCTTAACTATGGTATTAAATATAAATGCCATTATAAAATATTATGCTGAATTGGAATATATTATGCAAAAAATAGATGAGGATGTTTAATTAAACATTAAACCATCCTGAAGGGACAGTGTACACATGTAGCACAGTTCTCTGGGATGAAAGAAGGTACTAACCCTGAAGTGTCATATTGTCTTTAGTCAATGAAAAGTGGAACTAAAATACATGTTTTTGCTTGCATCCAATCATGTTGAAGACAACATACAAGAAGTAAAACATTTGTGTACACCATCCTTGTCCTATGATTGCAACCAGCTTTAAATCTAAAAGCTTTTGGACCCTGAAGCAGAAATCTGAAGCATCCCCCTCTGCTCCAGCCACATCGCTTTATGCACTGTACAGAGTTTAGTTAAAAGACTTGTACAGAGTATTAATTTGGAATTGAGGTGGGAGGGGTGGTGGGTTGCACAGTGCTCCATAGTGATGGGCCAAACACCCCAGTGTTCGATTCGAATTCGAACTTTCAAACATGGGAACATTTTGAATTAGAACTCAAACTCAATGCAAGTCTATGAGGGTAGAACTTTGAAAATTAAATGTCCCAATTTTGAAACCTTATATGCAATTTACTGACCATAAAAAGTGTATGGGGATTCGGGTACTGCCCTGGGTGACAAGAATCAATGAAAAAAAAACTTTTAAAAAATACAGTTTTTAAAGGAGCAGTAATTTTAACATCACTTAAAGGGTAACAATAAAAATGAAAAATTCCTTTAAATATAATGCCCGGGAGGTCCCCTTGAACTGCCTGTAAAGTGGTGCATCAAATGTATAGAACCTGCTGCAGCAAAACTGACATTTCTAAAGAAAATAAATGACTTTTTTTTTAAATCGTGCGGTTCCCCCTCGCAAACAGTACCAGAAACTTTAGGTCTAGTAGCAATGTTAGGAGGGACTCCATTAAAAAAAGTGTGGTGTTTCCCCCAAAAGTCATACCAGGCCTTTAAGGTCTGGTAGGAATTTTAGGAGGGACCCCATGTAAGAAAAACAAATAAAAAAGTGTGTGGGGTTCCCCCTTAAAGTAATACCAGGCCCTTAACGTCTGGTAGGAATTTTGAGGAACCCCTCCCCCAAAAATGGGGAAAAAAACGTGGGTCCCTCTAAAATTCCCAACCAGACCCTTGATCTGAGCACACCCCTGGCAGGGCAGAAAAGGGGGTAGGGAGCAAATGCCCCCCCTCCCTGCGATACCAGGCCACATACCCTTGACACTGGGAAGGTGCTTTTCCAGGGTGGCCCCTGGAAAAGCACCTTGTCCCCGTGTCAATAGGGACATGGGCCTCTTCCCCACAAGCCCTGGGGCGTTGGTTGTGGGGGTGCAGGCAGGGAGCTTATTCAAATAAGGGTACCCCTTTAATAAAGGGGCACCCATATGTGCCCTCCCTTTGTGAATGAGTAAGGGGTACCACCAACGCAATACATCGTCCAGCATTGTCCACGATGACGACAACTCAACAAAATAAAGAATAAAATAATAAAAAATACATAGAAATAATAATAAAAAAATTACGACCTCCGTCCTGTTGCTGCGATGAACGCCCGCCGTAGAATGGCATTTTGACAGATGCTGGCTAGTTATAAACAATTGGGCAGAGCTAGAAGTGACAGATTGCTCGGCCCAACTGTTTATAGTTGTAACAGGTCAGCCATGATTGGACAAAGTCATTGGCAGACTTTGCCCAATTATGGCTCTCACAGTTATCTGTGCCCTGGTTGGGCAAAGTCTTGCACCTGACCTGTGGTCATGATTTGCAAGGCTTTATCTGATCAGGGCTTTATCTGATCAGGGCTCACAAGCCACAGTGCCTTGTGCTGAGCGCTTGGTGGACCAACAGCTCACCAAATGCCCTAAAAGTTTGTGTGTTCGCCGAACACACAACCTGCTGATGTTCGAGTCGAACTCACGTTCAGCTTGAACTTTGAGCCCATCACTAGTGCTCCATATACACCAAGGGTTCTGCCAATAGTATGTGATGTCTTCTCATAAAACCAGTAAGTCCATGATGTGGAGAAATGTATTCTTTGAGCATGCCTACCATAACCCACTAAAATCAGGGCGTGGAAAAATATACAAATTACAGGTGCCTAATAAAAACACAAGGAAATATACCTATAATATAGCTCTAGAATCAGGCTGCATTACCATTACAGTAGGAGCTCTGAGTATCAATTGCCACTAGATCACTGAAACATGTACCTGGCAAATACCTAAACTGCAACACATCAACAATATCTATAGGAACATGTTCAGAAAGGCATCTGCATGTACAAGTATAGCTAAAGTGGACTAACCTTAGATTTATACTTCACATAAATCAATAAGCAGAGCCAGATTTACAGCTCATATACACAGGAACCCTGGCATAATATAACCTAACTTTAGAAGTCTGCTGACCCTAAATTTTTATATAAAGAGAAAGGGACCTAACAGGGGGAACATTATTGAAAAAGGACACATTTCTTAACCTGTCTGATAGTTTGTTATCTCCAACCGTGAGGCAAGAATTATGAGGCTGGGTTCGAATATGGGCGTTTGTCGCGCGTTTCGTGTTGCGCGTTTTTACCACGTTTCGCGTTAAAAAAAGTGCAACAAACGCGCGTTTCCGAGGGCTACCTGGCTGTATCCCAATGGATACGCACGACAAAAACGCCCCAAAGAAGCTCCTGTACTTCTTTGGGCATAGGGCGTTTTGTAGCGCGTTCATACAGCCTGTAATACGCCCAGGTGTGAAACCATACCCATAGGAAATAATGGGATTTCGGTGTTTGAGCGTTTTGCAGAGCGTAGGAACGCGCTACAAAACGCCCAGGTGTGAACCGGGCCTGAAGTAGAAGCATGAGAGGCCCCTTACACAAAGGGTATGACTGAACAAAAAACTGTCAATCTTTCTTGGCAACCAATTAATGCCTATCTTAAAGGTTTTAATTAGCCCAGGCAAAGGGAAAAGGAGAGACAAGTTGGTTAACAGCAAGAATAGACAGGCTATTTTTCTAGTTAGACACTTCATACACAATGCATAAAAATTCATGCAATCTGTCTAAAAATTGGTGACGGTCTTTTGATGTCTGTGGGTATTTTTAGTCCTAATGAGTTAAAAATGCAGTTGTTAAAGTTTTTTTTACTTATAATGCAAGTTATAATACTTGGAATCTATATTAGCAGCACACTGTGAAAGCACCAAAAGAGTCCTGCTGTTTTCTGCAATGCTGCATAGATATAATAAAAGTCTATTGTAATGTTGTTTAGCATTGATGGAGGCATCTGTTAGATTCCACGGCAGCTTTGATGTGACTCGTCACATAATATGCCAATAACTAGCAAACATGGATATTTCTGTTACTAGGGCATGAAAAAAAAGTAGATGGATGTGAGAAGCACAGGCATCTCTACAGAACAGGTTCCTGTAGGCACAAGCCTTCTGTGCCTTTTTGGAAAATCTACCATTGTCAATACACTACATGCCAATATTACAAAATCACAACATTACCATAAACAAAAAAGTAACTCTAGCTATAAATAAAAATACTCAAATCTGTTGCTTCCTTGAGTGATTTGAGTCCTGGCAAAATGATCATATGATATCAAGCTCTCAGGAGCATTATGGGGTTTTATTATCATTACAAAATACAAAACAAATCTTTTGTTTCCAAAAAGAGAAAGGCTTGCTGGTGGACTTGCAGTGAGAAAAAAGGATTAATAAGGCAAAGCCAGGAAGCAGCACCTGAATGTATAATTAGTAAATATGGTCACCACTATACATATAACAAAAAAATTTGTAACAGTGTTGTTAAAACATTCAAATACATTGATAAGGTTATTTTCAAGAAGTTGATCACTTTCACTTCAAGATATAACAATTCTAAAAATACACTAGTTCTCTTTACATTAAGTGTGTTACATTAAATATCTAATGGTCAGCTTGAGGCAGCCAATTTGTTGCAACTAATTTGTTATAACCAATGTATTTTACTCTCTTAATTATACAGTTCATTATGCCAAAGAAGGTTACTGCTGCACAACAGATATTTTATTGTGCTGTGTTACTGTTTTTATGGCCATAGTACTACATACTACACATGGGCATCACTGAAGTGGTAATATGTTTTGTAGATGTTTGTAGTATTTGAAGTATTTTAACTATTAAATGTAATCTTGTTTTTGGATGGTGGTCATCTTTTGCACTAAATATACATATTTTGTACAATAGCTGTACTCATTCTTCATGTTAAAAAAATATGAACATTGCAGAGAAGCTATATTGTTCAGTGGCTGAAGGGTTTGGAAGGATGGGGCTAGGTAGACAGAGGTGAGATACTTGATCTCTCAGCAACTGGACTATATACCAGAGAATCAGTACAATTATGACAGGGATAAGAAGTTAACACAGGTAAACATGAACACGTTGAAAGTCTTTCTGTGAAACCTGGCACTTGCTGGGACACCAGGACTGAAAGTGCCTAATCTTTCTCAGAGCCATTCATTTGCAGATGTTGGGCTCTGGGCAGTGTGCAGCTCTCTGAATACACTTAGCTGACAACTTCAGACTGCAAATAACACAATACATATAACCAAGCACAACAGCGAGGGACATACTAAGAATCTATGGCTAGAAAGGTGACACTAGCAACAAGTAAAAACACAGGAAACACACATGCTAGGAAATATACCAAGAGTGGTGCTAAAAGGCAATATGAAAAACATGAAGTGAGATGGGAGACATAGAAAATACAAGCAAAAGGATACCAAGCAACAGGAAAGAAAGACATAGCTTAGAACTAAGGTCACACTATATCTCTTTGATATGGACAGAAAGAAATGCTTCAGCATCTTCATGTCAGAATAATAGTGGTACCAGTTTCTGGGAGATCAGAAACAGGTGTGCAAGGGTGATGCACACACCACAGTGAGAACAGTGACACAGTTTAGGTGCAAGGACATTTTTACCAAAGACAAGTACACATACTAAAAAAAGAGTAGCAGAGTAACAAAAGCCCAAGAGTGAACAGATTTGGGATTTGAATCCAGAAAGAATTGCATGGCAGCTTTGTAAGACAACTTTGCAGTCTACTAAATGATGTCTGCTCATGCCTAATGTAGATTAGGGATAAGCTTCACAATGGGGTCACTAGACAGCTCAACCAAAACCCTAGCTGTGTGACATTCGAAGAATGAGTTAACAAAATGTCCAGATTTAGTCTGTTCACCTGCCCAAACCTCTGGCTGCTGTTGCAGCTGGAATTGAATAATTTAGTGGTATTACTACCAGCACTAAATGAATGACTTCCCCTGAACACTCATTGACTTTTTTCATACAGTAATCAAGTTTGTGTAAACCCCAGGGTGATGTTCTTGACCAAATATGGTCATGACCATATTTGGTGATTGAAATAAGGAAGCATCGCTGGCCATCTTGTTGACAATCAGCTGCCGTGTTTTTCTCAGCAGGTCGCCTGGTTCACCATGATTGACAATAGATCTACATCACTGGATGATGTGATTGATGTTGGATTTACACTGTGGGATATTTTTACTTTCTCTATAAAATACTTTGTCAACAGTGTCTGTGTCCTATTGGGGAATAACTTTTACCAAAGTAATACATGTATCAATTTTGTTTTTAGGACAAAAAGCCTTTCTTTTGGAAATATTGTCATGTAAAAATATTTAATTTTCTGTGCAATCTAAAGACTAAAATTAAAAATGAACAGAACAAAAATTATTTTTTTTGCTTGTATGCCTAAGGCTAATTTTAAAACTAAGCTAGTGTTATTGAAAAAAAAGCTAATTTATTCTATTAATTTTTCTTTTTTATGACACTAAGAGGGTTATTCACTAAAGAGTTGAAGGATCCAGCCGTAACTGTGGATGATCTTTCGGGCTTGCTTCAGCTGCCGGAGCCCTTCAGTTCAGTCGAACCAAAGGGTGCTGTATGGGCTATTCGCAATAGCCTGTACAGCAGTTAGAGCCGTAGTGACAGCTGAAGGGAAGGGAGAAAGGTCAACCAAAGCCGACCATTCTCCCTGCAAAAGACGACAGCTGGGCGGAGCTAGCCATGATGTCACGGCTGGCTCTGCCCAGTTGTACTGTAATGACAGACCAGTGTCCCCAAATAACCCAAATTAAACAACGACAACTGGGTGGAGCTAGCCATGACATCACGGCCGGCTCCTCCCAGTTGTTTTCATTTGCTCAGGCCCTCCTGAAATACTCTGGCAGGTGCTAGCCAATGTAAACAGTTGGGCGGAGGTGGCAGTGATGTGAACTGCCGGAGCTTTGCCTCAGCTGATCCAGACACTGGATCAGCTGAGTCGAACAGCTTCTGCACTTTGGCTCAGCTGAACATGCAGAGCATGTTTGTGTGACTGAAGGCAGCCGAAGGCAGCCGAAGGCAACCGAAAGGCAGCCGATGTACGGCTGAAATCAACTGAGCTGAAGTTAAAAGCTGAACGATGTTCGGCTCAATTTACTTCGGCTCCGTTACTCGACTCGACCACCTACGGTAGCTTTGTGATTAACCCCCTAAAAGTAAGTCTGCATATGTTTATAGAAACAGGAAAAAAGTCAGTGAAAAACAAAGATAAAGCAAGAAAAGGAAAACAGACTGACAAGAGTTGGTTAGGTTTATAAGAAATTAAATAGACACAAATTAAAAACTTTAAAAAAAAAAACTTTTTACGATGGACTTTCCACCCAAGACTCACATATTTTGTACATAGGAATAAATTAGAAAAATATGTGAATCCTATGTGAAAGTTGTGGGAATCTTGGGTGAAAATATCTTTGCTCAGTCAATAAAATAAATAGTTTAAACACACTGTACAAATACATCACTATGTCAGATTTAATAGTTGGCAAACACTAATTCTAGGCTTCAATTTCACAGAAGCCACTGCCTGCATATTCTGAAAAAAAACGGATCCCAGCTGTCAAACTGAGAGCTAGGGGTTGATTTACTAACCTTATAAACACGCCACGAACAAGTATACACCTCTGTAGTGTGTTCCCTCCCAGCATGATCTATTGGTGGAATCTAGACACCTTTGTAGTGTGTACACACCCAGCAGGTGCAATTGCAAGGTGATGTTGTGTAAATTAGCTCTACATTGTGTTGCTTGCGTTGATAAATGCAGGAATGTAAATGCATGAGCTAACCATTTTTGTCTAAACTGTGAAGCAGCATTATATATGCATCATGTGCATGATTTTTCCATATATGGCATTAGTGGAAATATGCTTTTAGAGACTTTTTGGTTGATAAATACGTTTTGCTGTGTAAAAATCACACGCACCTAGTGCGTGCGTGTGTTTAGGTTAGTAAATCACCCCCCTAGTCTCAGTGATTTTGCTGAGTATATTGGCCATGGTGTGGCCAGTATTTTTTTTTGTCTTTACCTTACATGCTCATAGTCCTAAACTAGTTAAATTATGACGTTTCTAATACCAAATTCTACCTTTGTAATCTAGAATCTCAAATTGCCCCAGTTTTGTCTACTGAATTCAATCAATATAGGCTTATACTTTTTTTTTTAATACAGTTATGGATCACACTATAACCAAACCAGACAGCAGAATAGAAAAACATGTGTAAAAGAAAGAAATCCTGCATTATTTTGTACAAAATCTAAGCAAACAGGACATAGCTATGTATGCATTTCTTCCCAACATAACAACAGCTTACCAATCGCTTGGGAAGCAAAAACTCACATTGTCCTTACAGAGAATCTATTAAAAACCTAATGTAGTAGCTTTTGCCTTCATAAGAACACAGTGCTAGGTCTACTGAATATTAAACAGCTGTTGCCCTTTTCCACTTATTTTAAAAGGTAAATACTAATTTGCTGTAAATTACTGTTGTCTGACTTTGAAGCTGTAACCTAGTTCTAAGACAGCCACTTTACTTGCAGTGATGGTCAACATGCTGAAATTAGAATGCTCCTTGATACAGACAATGGGAGCTTCCATCAAAAAAGCATTTAGTTTTACAGCAGAAATGTATGGCATGTCATAATAAACAACATCAGTGTAACTTTACCCTTTATCTATAAAAAAAGAAGACAAAGGCAGCACTGGATTTCTGACAAGATCAACAGGTAAATTATTGCACTTCTAAAACATATATAACAAAACGCTACCAATGGTATATTTAACAGACCAAAAAGTAGTACATAAAATAAGTTCAGTGTTAGGGTTTTAGGTATAATTTAAGGGCTCCCTGGGAGGATCTTTTCTGGGGTGATGCTGTAATCCAAATCTTTAGAATTAATTTTCTTAGTCATCTCTCCCTTGGAGTTCAATCTGCTGATTGCCATGTATATAGGAGTCATGGACACCAGGTCTGATAATGAATATCATATATGTCATGTAGTTGTGCATTCTAATAATATGGTACATTACTCTAGCCCTTTCAGCTATGAATAGGTATACATTAGAATTCCAATGGTGATGGAGAACTGCTCAGTCTGCATATAGAAGAAACACTGAAGTACATTCTTACTATGGGAGGTAGGTGTCGGGAAAGTAATTTAGAGCACTTTCAGGATCAGGTATGAGGTGATCAGGTTAGATGCTCCCATTCTATAGATACAGGTATGACCTGGTTAGCCTACAGACAGCTGCACATTTGTATTTTTCCCTCAAATAAATTGGGTACAGTAAAGTAATTAAATATTTGCATAGAAAGGGGTTGGATGATGTTACAAAGGGTATTTTAAAAATATCCATTTCCCAGAACTATTCTAATTTTATTAGGTTAGCACTTGGAGGCCACCAATCCCTGCCACTCCATGTAAGTCTATGAAAGCAAATGTGGGAGAAAAAAATCATCTTTTGGACCACCAGACCACCAGAATGGGTCCCTCACATGATATATAACTGGTCTCATTACTGTATACCAATACATTTCTGCTGTGGTGAGCTCAAAAATCTCATGTTTGAATCCACATAACTAAATACTTGTAGGTGTGAACGCTTATATAGTGAATCATATCTTAACCTATTAAATTAGGTAACAATGTATATATATACATAAGTGGTCCATATAGTGACTTGGTGCAATATTTTTCACTTTAAGGTCACTGCAAATGACAAGGGGGCACTCTTTGGGGTCTATTCACAAAGCTGCCGAGGGCTGCATATGCGATCGGCTCGACTGAGCCGCTCGGCTGTGATCGGGAGCTGTACGGGCTATTGTGAATAGCCCGTACAGCACCCCCTCGGTTCTCCTGAACCGAAGGGGTCCTGGGGCCGAAGCTAGCCGAAGGATCGGCCGAAGCTACGGCCAGATCCTTCGGCAGCTTTGTGAATAGACCCCTTTGTGTTTGGAGGACAAGAGGTTTAACCTTTGCATATGGAAATGCTTCTTTACAGTAGGCACTAGTTCTAGATAGCTCCCTCTGAGAAACCTAGTAATGTGTGGTGATTTTCCTTTTATAATACGGAATGAAAATGCCTCGAAGAACACATTTGAGTGTTTCCCCAGAGATACTTTCTGAGTTATGATCAATTAAATTAGCAAAAGCAGTGCTAATTGACCCTTTTACACTGGGGTCTGTGAGGAGAGTTGCATTTGCTCACCAACACAGTTTTCTCAACAAATAAGAAGATTAAGCAGATGGTGAGAGGGAGTAATTTGATTTCTTTTAGAGGTAACACATAAGTATCATACTAACACCTTACTTATCAAGCATGTGCATAATATGAAGTAAAACCAGAAGATATTTACACTTTAAAAGTGTAGCACAGTAAAGATAAGGAAAAATTATTTATATATTTGTACTGCACTGTGCTTTTTACCTTACTAAATCAAGGTCATAGCGTAAGGATCAGCTGTGCTCAGCGCATACATTTCAGCACTTTTTTTCTAACATTCTGACATTTAAGGGGCATACTTTTTTAAAGATTTAACATGATGGCATCATTATTGAAGGTTATCCATTAACCTTTATTTTATTCCATTGTCCGTGACCAAAGGCTTTAAACTGACGCTTCCCAAAATAAATTTAATAATGCTCTTAATAATGCTTTTAATAATGCTCTTAGATTCTTATTTTCTTATCACAAGAACAGATTGTTCAGTTAGCAAAACTTGAAAAATTAAAAAAAAAACCCTATCCTTGTTGATTTGCGGATTGGTTTGGCTCCTGTTTTGAAATATGTCACATATCACCTTATCTTTCCACTTATAATACAGACAGCTCATGATTCTCAATCCCTTTTAGTCCCTCAGAAGTTGTCATACCAAAGACAACTTGAGTGACTGAAAGTATGCATGGTCACACTGTAAATATGGAAAGAAATATCCCAGCAATCCAATTCAGAGTTGCACTTTCATGTGAAACAGTCTCTTCAAAGCACACGGTACCCTTAAGCTTAACCCTTCCATGATCAGAGGTCATTAATGTCTAAATAGTCAGGCCAAATTTGGCAGTGTCAGCATGATTCGGTAAATTGACAATACATTTATGAATAATTTGCAAAACTAAATTATGTTTTTTTTTTATTTATTTATATTTCAGGGACATATACGGCATTTTATGTGGTACAATGTGTTAATAAATATAGTTGTTTTATTGCAGAATGACAAATGTGCAGAACTGAAATAAAATCCTGTTTTTCTATTTCTTTAAGTTAATAATATTTATTTAATACACTAATTGTATATTACAATTTCAAGTATTATACATATTGCACTGCAGATGCTACTGAAGCTTGAAGGAGGCATTTATTTTTAAAATAAAGTCTTCAGCCTGCATGCTTGTACATTATGGTGCACTTACCTCCCAAAGTACCCTCCTCCAGTGAGGCAAGGTGCATTCTATGCCCACATTGCTCCATTGCCACTGCTGCCATCTTTGCCCATTCCTTTTCAAGGTCAGGGGTCTTCTTTTTTCTTACCTGGCATTCAGAGACAGCTCTTCAATAAGGCATTAGGTGGTCCCTTAAGGCCTCGCTCTCCCTGCGGCCCCTAATTTGCCCAGCCGCCACGCATTACCTTGCAGGTGCAGCCAGGCAGCGTTATGAGCTCTCAGCCCTGTTGCTGTCAAGCTGAGAGCTCATCCATTTCCTCCGTCCATCCACACTGCCTTCTGGGGCTCCGTCCACCAGCCAATGAGGAGAGACATCACCCCTCCCATCCACCGCACAAGGATCTCACCCTGGCTGGGAAGGCGGAGTTTAACGTCAGAGGCAGCTCGAGTCGTCGGCACCTGGTCCTGCCCACTCCCACCTACAAGAAGCAGCCTGCACGGTCCTGGTGAGAGGTGGCCTACACAGCCCTGGTGAGACCCGGTCCCAGCCCGCACAGCATTGATAAGACATGGCCTGCACAGCCCTGGTAAGATCCCACAGAGCTCTGGTAAGACCCCATAGAGCCCTGGTGATACCCTGCGGAGACCCCACCGAGCCCTTGTGGGATCCTACAGAGCCCTGGTGAGACCCTACAGAGCCATTATGGGCCTGAGTGGGGTCTAATGTTTAAGTTTCCCTTAAGGCCTTGCAAACTCTAGTGCCAACTCTGCTGACATTTATACCCAATGTCTTAAAGATGCTGGATTGTACACTGAGGTGCTCATGCATGACTATCAGTGTACAATTAGGACAAAATAATTGCAGGAAGCGGACGAGAATGTAAGACAAAATAAACACACAGTTTCTTCTGCCATAAAACCTTCATACAAATTTTTTAAACAAACTTTATTTCTACTTTAACACAAATCCTATATATATAACGGGACTAAAGGGTTTTTATATTTAACTGGCATTTTGTAAAAATAATTAACATAATATTGAGTCTTCTCAAAAATGATTGGCTTACTGAAGGTAAAACATCCCAGACAGTTAGTACAAAACACCACTCTCTACTTAAATTATGTCTCTACTTAAAATACCTGGGCAGATTATTACCAATAACTAGGGATGGACAAATATGTCTGGGTTTTATTTACAGGGGTTTAATCGAATCCTGTTTGAAATTTGTGAAACTACTATTGATACAAAATTGTGGCCATTTTCATGGCTAGTAGGCACGCTATTGTCAAAAGAGGACATGGTTTGCTGGGCATTGGCATATGGGACATTTAAAAAAGAAAAGCATTCTGTTTTAAAAATGACATATATTTGGGAGAGTGTCTTTTTTAATGCTCGGCTGCTGGAAGATTACTTCCAAGGGCTGGTGCAGTGCGTGCCCCTGCCTGACAACCCCACCATACTTTTTTTGTGCTTTGCTACCCCTCCTGCAGGCCCGGAACTGGCATGTGAGGTGTTGGCATGAAGCAGGGAAGGAGGCTGATGGACATCCATTTGCCGATCTCCTTCCCACTCTATGTGACCGGAAGCAACGCTGATTGCATCATTTCTGGTCCCTCGGCTGTCATTGCTTGGCTGCAGATGCTGGGGCAATAAGCAATCGGAGCATGATCTGTGCTCCAATAGCTTATTTGGAGTGCATAGGTGACAATCTGGGTCTAATTGACTCATAATATCACCTTAAAGAGCACCTGTCACCACTACTATGCCCCCTTATGTGATAGCAATTAAGTAAAATAAAAAATTATATAAAAGTTAAAAAAATGTAAAAAAATAAACGTATTGTAAACTTGCGTCGGGTGTGCCCATGTACGAAAATGACAATTGCATTACACATTTTAGGTATCACTATGTGCGCCAAAGTGAGAGCAATAATTCTGGGCCTAAATTTATGGTTATCTCTAAACTGATGACCTGTAAGGGCATTTAAATTGTCACCTATTGACAATTTGGGGTACCATAGTTTGCCCTGGACATGTTGGGTATATATTTACTCATTGTAAGGTTGTAATGTCATTTTTTATATTTTTACAAAAAAATGGCTCTTATATTGTGTTTTTGGGCACTCAAATTTACTTAAGTGCATTTTTTACAAAAGTTTTTGGTTTGATAAAGAATTGAGCTAATATTGTGTGATGTAAAAATTTACAACTGTCACTATTTTATTCTACAGGATCTTTTCTTTCAGAAAGCATATAGGGGGTTATTCACAAAGCTGCCGGAGGCAGCCGAGTAAATAACCCTGCCGAAGTGAAGTGAGCTGAACGCTGTTCGGCTATTCACTTCTGGCTTGTACGGCTGACATCAGTCATACATCAGCTAAAACCAGCTGTACATCGGCTGCCTTCAGCTGCCTTCGGTCAGCCGAACATGCTCTACATGTTTGGCTGAGCAGAAGTGCAGAAGGAGTTCGACTCAGCTGATCCAACATCTGGATCGGCTGAGTCGAAGCTCCGGCAGCTCAGCTCAGTCACTACCGTTCGCCCATATTCTCATGGGGCCGAACGGCAGTGAGTGAAATGCCAAGCAGCATTTGGCACAACTATTCTGCTTGGTACCTCCGAGGTACCAAGCCGAATAGAAAATAAGTGAAAAGTATGAAAAAAAGTAAAAATAATTTTTAAAATGGAAAATTGAAAAATAAATAAAAATATTTTAAAGAAAAGAAAAAAATACATAAAAATAAAAAATTATTTTAAAAAAGCCACACGTCAACCCAACTGCATGCGACGGACTCTGGATCAGTGAACATATAAAAAATATTAAAAATGGGTTTGACAATCACAGCGTGTCTAAACATTTTAAGGATGTCCATAATAAAGATCCATCACCACTAATGTTTTATGGGATAGATACAATGTATGGACGTTGGAGGGGTGCTAATAAGACTAGATTAATTTTCCAAAATGAAACAAATTGGATTTTTTAATTATGAAAATATCTACACAAAGACAAAAAAGCAATATAGACAAAAAAAGGAAAAAACAAAAGCAAACAATGGTGATTGTGCAAAAAAATTCCTCAGATGATTCGCAGCCAATGTGCATATAACTCTCAGGTAAGGATAATCACACAATGCTGGCAGACCTTCACCTCCACCAAGTGAGTGATGGCATCAAGTGAGTGCTCACCTGGGGAGGTAGACCCACAGAGCTAGGTCAAATGCGCTTTTTCCCTTCTTAATGGGGAAGGGAAGCCCATGCACAGAAAAGGCGATAAGGTCTCCTCAGATCACAGGTACCAGTATAAATCCAGGTGGAAAGAGAAAAAGGACAAGGACATAGTGCGTAACGTCCAATAAAATGCAATTTATTAAATAAAAAATGCGTACTCACAATGGTGTAAACAGTACAGGCATTGGGTATTGCTGGGTCAGACCAGCAGGGCAAATGGCAGCAAAGCGATAAAAAAAACCTGTTCGTCCGCCTCAGCTCAGTGCAGTGACATCAGAAGCTCTGCACTATGCACGTTACGTCAAAACACGTGACTTCATCAGGGATTTGGTGTAGATATTTTCTATGCCTCATTTGTTTGAAGGGTCATATATGCAACTCATTTATATATGTTTCAATTTATTAGATATGTATGATTATTAGCTCGTCACAATATTGTTTTTCAAATTTTCCAGATATTTAGTTATATCCTTAGTGCTTGGTAGCTCTTATTTCCACATTACACTTACTGGCGCTGATCACCTTTATTGTTTATTTTTAAATAGATACATTAAGAACTAAAGGGTTAAATGTGGATCTGGATCTCAACTGTTTTATTAATAGTTAAATTATATAGTGTTATTACATCTACTGTTGCATCAATTATTAGACATATTTGTTGTTGTTCAATCATGAATATTTAGTATGGTTTTAAATGTATTTGTGGAACAAGGGATCATACAAAAAAAGATCATGGGGGAAGATAGATAGGTTGGATTATCCACTGATTAAGAAATGTTTGATTAAGAGGGATATTTAAGACAGGTACGAACGCTACCCTTGAAAAAGTCTAGATTGACAAAACACATCGGGAGCGAGCGTGCACGATGTTGTACCTGCATTCAACTTGTAAAATGTACCTGTCAGCGGTCTTTTATGAGAAGGAATTGCATCAATCCTTTTACTAAGTGAATTGTTTTTATCTTCATGTAAGTTTTTAATCACCTTTTGCGCAAATAAATAGTTGATTTTATGCTATGTGCATTTTTTATCTTGTCTTTTGTGTTATCCATCTCTGTGAGAAGTCCCAACCTTACCGATAATCAGTGGAGCTGTGATACAGAGATTGAGGTCTTGCAAAGGAGAGGAATTGAGCTGGCATTTGAAAGTTAATGGATACTTGGTTACAGAAATACATTTGATGAATATTGTATCGTGAGAGGACATCAGTGTTTGTGATGTGAAGATACCAAAGGAGAGAAAGAGGAATTTGTATATATGCTTTCTCATCAGCGGGTTCTGGTGAGTGTTTATGAGCTCTATATCGCATGAAGGTGGAGCACAGGGAAGCATCGGTTCATTGGATTAACTCATTTACAGGTGAAACTCGAATAATTAGAATATCGTGCAAAAGTAATTGCAGTAAGTGCGGCAAAAGGGGCCCAAACCAAGTACTGAGTACATATGCATGCTTGTACTTTTCAGAGGTCCAATATTGTTCTATGTACAATCCTTGTTTTATTGATTGCATGTAATAATCTACTTTTTTGAGGTTGTGGATTTGGGGTTCTTGGGGTTTTCATGAGCTGTAAGCCATAATCATCACAATTATGACAAATCACGGCTTGAATTATCTTGATTTGCATGTAATGAGTCTATCTCATATATTAGTTTCACCTTTTAAGTTGCATTAGTGAAATAAATGAACTTTGCACAATATTTTAATTATTCGAGTTTCACCTGTATATGAACTTTAACACATTATATTTATTTACTTATTAATTTATTTATGGTTGAGTGGTTCACTATTTGTTACAAGACTAACTGGAGGGGTCTATTAGGGAGCTTTGCGGCTCCAGTATTGTTTGGATTGTGATATATTTACACCTAATATTTTTTAGACAAATTGTTATATTCACTTACAAGACAGGTTCTTTATGAATGGTTATTCCACACAATCGAGAAATGTAATTGTTATGTTTGAATTGTATAACAGATTCAGCGGTTGATATGATTCCGTTCACATTGATTAATGAATATTTTGTTTCTTAGAGGTTTGGGGATAAGGCTTAATTTTGAGGGGAAATAGCGCAGTGCACTTTGTTTATAGTTATTTCGACCAAATATCTTAGATCTGTTTTGGTGTTCTTACTGCAGTTTTCAGCTATTGGGTTAAAAGGGAGAGAGATCCATAAGCGCAAATACCTTTTTACATTTTTTCATAGCTTTCATCGCTCCTGAAGCCTAGCAATATGCTATTAAAGTATAGAATACAATCTGCACTTCAAAAGCTTATTTAGAGTGAAAAGGTGATACTGGGGGTCTCTCAGACCCCCAGTATCACCTTAAAGAGAACCTGCCACTGCCAATATGCTATCACATGGGGGGCTTGTAAGCCACCCTATATAATAGCAATTAAAGTAAACACGCGTCGGGTGCGCTTACGTACGAAAATTACGATTGTGCTATGCATGTTGGGTATCCCCGCGCACACCATGATGAGAGCAAAAATTATATGGCCAATATTTACCTGTATCCCTAAACTGATGACCTGTAGGGGCTTTCAAAGCCCCATCTATGGACTTTTTGGGGTACTGAATTTTGTTGCCGTTTCACGGATGCATGCAATTTTGTAACCTGGGCTTGTTGGGCATTTTTTAACTCATTGTAACCTCATATTTTATATTTTACAAAACATGTGATATTATATTGTGTTTTGGGGCCTTAAAATTAACTTAAATACACACTGTTTCACTAAATTCTGGGGTTTGATAATGAGTTGCGCTCATATCGTGCCTCATAAAAATGTGCAACTGCCACCATTTTATACTACTGCGTGTTGGCGTTCATAAAAGATATAATGTTTGGGGGTTTGAAGTAAATGTCAGGCCTAAAATGTGGATTATAACACGTGTGCAAAAAAAAGAAAAAAAAAGGTCTTGGCAGTGAAAGGGTTAAAGACCAGGCAGTGCATTATAGTTACAAAGAATTTAGTCTGTAGAATCCCTATATTAATTTGCCAGGACAACAAATATTAAGCTTGCTTTATCTGCTGCAAACCCTTTCTAATAGCGAACCCGAACTTAATCCCTATCATAACCTACCTTAATTGTATAGTTTTTGTGCAAACATATGACTCAGCTGCTTTTATAAATGCAATTGCAGAGTACACATTGGAGAAGTGATGTACAGCATTTTTTCACTCAAGTCAAGAAGAAGCAGCAACAAACAAACTTGAGCAATGACCCGGCCTTGTATGGTTTATGAAGTGCAAAATCTGCCTGGCTGCAATAATATAAAGTTTTCTAGTCAGTTGACTTTTTCTGTAAGTAAAGTTAAATGAAGGTACACATTTTATGGTGTTATTCCATTTAATGGTGAATAACAATATACCTAAATTGATTGCTTCCACAGCAATTTTCTTCCAGGTTGCCAATTAAATATTATATATTCTCAGAATAATGGACTCTCAGATTTTTATTTTAGATTTGATCAGTCTACCATCACAGAATATAAATTAAGGTTTAAAAGTAGAACATTTTGTTTGGTAAAGTACATTTTACAAACAGCTACTGTGATAATAATTGATTAAATTGTAAAACTAATTAGAAGTGATGTTCAGAGGGGAAAGTATTCCAAGTTATCTATCTGTTTTATCTGCCATGGAGATGTCTACTTTCTCCAAACAAAATGGCAAACATATCTGTATATAAAATATTACTACCACTATCAAGCTTTTGTTTACCAATTACAGTATTTCTTATGGAGGCAAGCCAAATTTGTGGAGGCAATTAACAATTTACCTAAAAAAAATTGATTTGTGGTATTTTGAATGTTCTTACTTGGGACAAAAATTATTCAAACACATGTAAAATGGACTGTTTAGGATCTATATGCCATACATCAGAATGTAAATGAAATGTAACAACCTAATTACTTAGACTATAGAGTATTTTACATGTTACATGCAACAGGAGTATGCAGTATGCATGCTCAATCAGTTAAGGTGATCAAAATGGTTGTATTTACCATATTATGAGAAAGAAAAGGTACCCTAGTTGGGATGACTTGGTAGAGGTGCCCCTGACTTTGTGTCTTAAAAAAAAAGTTAAACTTGAATTTTAATAAGAACAAATTAGAGAGGACCATATACAATACTGATGCATTTTGTGGCATAACTTGGTCACTTCTTCAGAATTTTTTTAGCATTCTAGCTGCCACCATGGTCCAAAGTGTCAGCTACACTGTTTGAAAATGTTAAACCCATGTCACTCTTTTTTTTTTAACACAACCATGGGAGCCTCTGCCAAGTCACCTTAAAGGCGGTACCTTTATTTGGATATATTGTGTTACAAAGCTTTTCCTTATGCCCTAACAGGCACGGAGAGCAACCAAAAACAACAACCAAAAAAGTTGGCCTAGAAACAGATATATTTTGCACCAGCTCCTTATCATAGGTTTCAGATGAAATGCCGATTATAGCAACCTACCATTGTAAGTAATCTTTCTTACTTCTAATCCTCCAACAATAAACAGATACAACCAACAACATACAGATATTTCATCTGCTCTCCTTCCTATTTTTCCTCCATTTCTGGTTTTGGAGAAGCTTTTAGATATTTACAAAAATGAAACTCTTGGGCCAGATTAGGAGGGGGAGCACACACTTGCTGCCCCCTCCTTTTCTGTCCAGTCTGGCTGCATGCCTGGATAATGGTCTTTATTGAATTTTTAGGCGAATCCTAGTTTGATAAAGGGCACTCTCAGCCTCACCTTGCACAGAGATTTTCCAGCTCATAGAACAACAATCTAAACACCAGCAGACTTAGCATGGGCATTACTGGGAGCGGGTTAACTCCACAGTTCACCCCTTACTCACAAAATTTACCACTACATGTTTTAACTGAAACATATATCGTTGATGTCAGCAGAATCACTGAGCTGCAGATGCAGAGTCTTTTCTGATCCCTGAAAATGGCCTTTACAGAATTAACTTAACCAATCAAAGAGTCTGAGGGGTCTTCTGAAGGGTTATGGAACTTTTTTATGATGTTCAGCAGACCCACCCTTAATTGCAATTTTTCTAAATGCATCATTAGTTCCTTCAGACAAGGTTTTGCAATCTGACAGCCAACATACAATTGCATAGAATGAAATTATGATTTGATAGAGATCAAATATAATTTAAATCCTATGAATAGTTTGCGTAGGAGATCTAATGTATTTCACTAGCCTTCCTCTCATACTATAGGCATAGTAAAGGGTAAGTGCACTTTAAAAAAACGGAGGGTAATGACACACTTCAAGAAACGAAGTGCCGGAATTAAGCCATGTGGGTATTAGCTTTAATGGCTGGACCTGGGTTCCAAATTAAACAAAAATGTGCGGAAATGATTATTGGATCTTTGTACATGCCAGTATATTTTTTGCAAAAAAAGTGTGGATTTCATGTGTATTACTGAAGATGATGGGAGGGTTTAGTTATTTAATTTCTGGCAATCCAATTTGCAAAGCCAATTCAAGGGCCATGTAGGAATCCATTACTGACATTTCTTTCTAAAAATGCTTCTTACCTGGCTTTCATAATAATGCAATGTATCAAATACTTTTGGAATCACTTATTCAGTACAAATAGGCAAATCAGGGACTTTATCTGCAATATGCTTGCTCCAGGTTAATGACTGAAAGTACTGAAGCCAGAGACAGCAAGGCAGCTCCATTTGCAGAATCAGCCTACCATTTATTGTATTTTAGGAGTGAAACTCCTAAGTCCTATCTTGTTGTTATCATTTTAATATCTTGTAATATTATTCTTATTTATCTGTGGTGTTATTTGGTTTTTGTGTTAGGCGGGTAAAACTAAACAAAAAAAGCATCCCTAAATACATACAATGGGGGCTAAGCTTGTTGTGAGCTGCAATATGCATGAGTAGCAGGCACAAAACTGTTATGGTGACTACAGTAGCTTTTTTTCCCCTTTCAAATAAAGGTTGCCTGTTACCATGGAGATAAAATGCAACTAGTAAAATATGAAAAGTACACAATCCCAAAAGCACACAGAAAAATGAAGAATCATGAAACGGAAAGAAAAGTAATTAAACTTAATTAGAAAAGTTAAGACTAAGCAGCTAATATGTTGTAAGTAGAAAAGGTGAAAAGGGTGTGTTTAGGCTTTAAATGGCTTTGCTTCTGTACCGTAGAAAGCATCCATGTTATAGAATGTATTGCGTAGAAGCTGGTATAATTAAAGCTACATTCTAATTCAAATGTACACAATCAGAGGTTAGATAGCAACATTAGAAAATAACTTCATTTCAACACATTTCCTAATTGCCTTCACTCAAACAGTTCATGCATTACACAAAAGGTCCATAAAACAATACATTGTAATCACATATTCTTACTTTCTGAATTGCAACAATTCCTTCTTGGGTATCTTTATTCACAGATATTTTGAAGACACTTTGTCCATCCCCATCGACAATTTTATATTCCATTTCAGCATTTAGTCCCACATCAGCATCTGCTGCTTTTATTTTAGCTACTGTTGAGCCAACGGGCAATGATTCAGGAACAGAATACTGATCAGATTCTAATGAAAGAAAAAATAGGAAATTATCAATATTAGAATATGTCTAGTTTTGGACTAGGTTGGTAAGGGTTAGAACTAGGGATGCACAGATACTTTCCGAGTACCAGTGCCGATACTTGGCATTTTCACGAGAACTACCAGGGTTGCAGCGGTTGCAGCTGGGACCTGGCTCTGGTGCTCCACCACTGTCCTGAAATCATTAGTCTGTATTGTTTTAGAAAAACTGTCACATGACAATAAACAAAAATGTATCAGTACTCGTACTTGTAAGTACCAGTACTCGTACTCGCAAAACTGGTATCTGGGCATCCCTTTATTTATATTTATAAAAACAAAATCATATATTAAAACAGAGATGTACAAATCACAGGAGCTCTGTGTGCTCCTTACAAATGACAGCTGCCTCCTAATTTTTGAAATTTTCTCTAGTCTTGGAGCTCAAAAGTATCGGTACATGTACTTGTACTTGTACCGAGTACTGTACTTGGTATCTGTGCAACCCTAGTTAGAACCCTCTGCCATGGTGTTATTGTTTTCTGTGTCTTCTGTCTATCCTGGAGACTTTTGTCATCTGGACAGAAAGTGATGGCAAGTCCAAAACTTATCATTGTCAGCAGAAAAAGGAATATAGGAGAAATCTTCCATACTTCTAGTAGAGACTATTTTTTGGCAATAACTTTGGAGAGATGTCCTCTCACTTTCTGTTGTATCTTCCAGTTCAGGAAGTAAAGAGAAATCAAATAAATAAATAGAAAACAGACAGCAAACCCCCCCCCAAAAAAACTGAGATTTTTTTCCTGTCCAACAGCAGAAAATATAGGTTTTCCTTTATATATACTATAGGACATGGGTCAGCAATCTACTGCACATACAGTAATAGTAGGTAACTCGAGACATAGAAAATTACATACATAAGTAAACCCATATATAACTGTACTTCTTATTGTTTGTAATGAAACTGAACTGAAAGTAGAAGTAACAGAAACACATATTTGTATAATCTTTTCTGTGAATATTTTGTTAGTATCGTAGTATATGCAAGGTAAAATTCATGTAGTTGGTGAGACACATTAAAATCAAGTTCTGCAATAAGCAAGTTATTTACTATAATAATTTTTCATAAAATTAGATTATTGCTATTTGGACAGTATTAAAGATAATCTCTTGCTTAAAGGTCAAATCTTTTTCTTTGTCATGGATTGGTGAGCGACATGTTTGCTATTGATACAGAGGAGTGCAACACAGGTTGAGATAAGTATGTAGAATAATAAGGGAGTAGTACTTCATTTAAGTTTTAGGTTGGTGCTAGGTTCCTTCTTGGGGGGTTGGGTTAAAACCCCTGTCAGATTTATTTTTTTGTGCCCTGTTTAAACAATTTCTCTTTACCTCCTGCCCTGCAGACACAACAGGAAGTGAAACAAAATATGTTCAAAGTGTCACTAGAACAGATGTCCCCATGGGAAGATTTCTCTTCTATTCTTGTTCTGGTTTTGCAACTCACAATTTTACATTTTTACTCCCTTTCAGTCCCAGTGACATTGGTTACATAGTTACATAGTTACATAGTGACATTGGTTACTAGGACAATAAGAGAAAGCAAATCTCCCTAGCAAAAATACAGACAGCAATACAATTCTAACAGTCATTCTAATCCTTACCACACTCTATCCAAAACTAAAAAAGGTTGCCTTTTGAATTGTCTTGTATCTTTTCAAGTCAAAGTTTTTCAGTTGCTGTGCAGTCACAAATTAATGGACGACCTGGGACTTGATATGACCTGTTGGCTTTGGCTCTTCTGGCCTCACAGCTGGGAGGTGATAAACATTTTACACATCCCTCTTAGAATGTAATTTTGCTCCTACATTGCTATAAGGGGCAGATAGCATCACTGACAGAACAGTGTGTCCCTCCTAGACCTGCCCTGTGTTCTCCCTTTTTATTTGTTGAAAGTTATGGTTTGTTTTTTTGAAATAAGTGACAAGTGAGTAATGATAGGGATAAAGACAGGGGTATTTGGGTGGGACAAAAGCTCCCTATTACAAGCCCGATTTCTGGCAAAGAAGAATAGTT
Source organism: Nanorana parkeri (assembly GCF_000935625.1). Lineage (NCBI taxonomy): Eukaryota > Metazoa > Chordata > Amphibia > Anura > Dicroglossidae > Nanorana > Nanorana parkeri. Next base: position 234,283 of record NW_017307944.1, on the reverse strand, counting down.
CCTACAGAACCTGTGAGGGAAATATTATATCACTTCCCTTAGATGGTAGCACCATCCAAATCACCTCCCTCTAAAAGATTAGGCAAGAAGGTATCTGAATAATATTAAATATGGATGATGCAAAAGGTAATACAGATTAGCAGGTATGCAAGCATTTATAACTGTAACTCGCAGTTAAGATATAGATATAGATATGTATATATATTTTTGGTTCTGCTTTAATGACTTTAATAGGTTTTGTTAGGATTAGGGTCTTGGGGACTGTCAAATGAACCCTCATAGCTTTTATGGGTCTATGAAATGGCCAGGCTGCAATATGAAAAGGCAATGTTATAATGTACTGCTCTACTGGGTCAAAGTTTACATTCCAACAATCATCTGCTATGATACCAGCCAGTGATGCCTCCAGAGATCCATTATTTTGAGCTCCCTGTTGTTTTTCATCATAGAGGTGTTTTACTTATTTAGGAAACTTGTATTCATGGGGCACAGGAGTGTAATCGGAACTGATTACAATATACAGTGTAAAAATGTTACAGTCTCAGTCAAAAATGAATGACTACAAAACATTACCTTGAACTCAATTACAAAGAAACTATAGTGTTTGAAAGACTAGATCCTATGATTTGTTATAAAATAGAAACCTACATTTATACTGTAACAGGCTGTTTAAATGTGCTTTATTATATGGTGGTGTTTAATAATAGATATTATCAAAAATCCATTGTAATATTTTACTAATTGTACTTATTGTATTAATACATTGTACTAGACAAACCATTATACTTGTTTTATGATTTGACAGTCTATGCAATGTTATGTTATCTCCTTTCATACAAAATTTCAATAAATATATTGAAACAGACAAAAATCCATTGCAATAGCTGTCGTTGAGTACCAAACAGTGCTATTTATCTAATTTTTTCAGTTGTTAGAAACTGAATAGTGTTCCTAAAACTCACTTCTTCTTCACACTTTCTATCTTCACATTAACATTAATTTTCATCAGTATTTCAGTATTCTGTGCACTCATTGTTAGTACTGCCTATCCTTTTATTTCAGTGCCTGAATGTATGTTTTTTTTTCTTATCAAGGATTAATTCAAAAGCAGAAGCAGACTTCAGTGTTTTCATCTTGAGGTCTTGACCTTATAGTGACTGTCAAGTTCATTATACATTGTAGCAAATGTCTCATAGCAGATTACCATACAGTGGGTAAAATGATACAAAGTTTTATATTTCTATTAGATCCTCTTACAACAGCCCAGAGCAAATATATTGCACATTATCCTTATTTATGTTATGCTGTCTGGTGAATAATATACATACTATCGTTACAATGTGAATACGTATTTAATCTCAGATCTTCTAAATAGCATAGGACAGAAAATATGTAATACATGTGATATTACAATACTTCAGAAAAGAACACCTATATGTTTTATATATCTAGTTAACAAAGGCACTTACTATATATTAATATACCATAGAAAGGCAACTAAAGCAATAGCTCTGTTTTCTCTAATTTACATATTTTGTTGTATATGCAATTAGAAGTAACACTGTTAGCACAAGTGCATTTTGTTGGGTAAATAAGGGACCATGTGGATAAAAGAAAATTAGTGTTTGATTAGTTGGAGGGGGGACAATAGACATGCCATATAGCTGTAGGGGAATACACACACAATGTCCTGCTCAGTGCTCTGAGTGGAGCAATATGTGAAGCAGTGTAGAAGGTACAGCACAGTGCACAGAGAGGAACAGTATGGAATATGTAACACAGTGTACAGTGGTGAGTGAATGACAGTAGAGACATGCAATAATAAGTTCAGAGTAGAGTGATGGGACTTTTAGAAACTTGGTCACGTTATAAAATATGCAAAGCTTGGCCCTGCAACAAAAGATATGCAATTCTTACCTCTCCAGTGGGCAGAAAAGTACAGGTTCTGGCAAAGTCTTCAGTATTCAAAAGTTCATTAGAAACTTCAACCATGCACTGTAATATTTTCCACTGGCCCTACATTACTACAGGACTCAGTAGTTATGTAAGGCCCACAGCCTGCTTCTAACAGCTGGGCGGAGCCAGCCTTGATCTTACGGCTGGCTCGGGTCACTTGCAGAGAGATCAGCGTCCCTGGTTACCAGGTAACCAGGGACACTGATCTCCAGACAGTAAACTCTCCCGGGCGCTCCGGGAGTCTCCCGATCCCGGCCGCCCAGGAGAGGAACACTGTTTTTCTTTTTTTTTCTTTATTCGGACACGGAGCCATGTCAGAATAGAAAAAAATAATAATTTTGTCCATAGGAATCCATTGCTAGATTCCTATTGGCTATTGCAAATTGAAAAAGCCAATAGGAATCTAGCAATGCATTCCTACGGGCAAATTTTTTAAAAGATTTTTCTATTCTGACACGGCTCCGTGTCAGAATAAAGAAAAAAAAAGAAAAAGCAGCGTTCCTCTCCTGGGCGGCCGGGAGCAGGAGACTCCAAGAGCGCCCGGGAGAGTTTTTTTTTCTGACGGCAGCAGAACCGCCGGCCAATAGAAAACGGTTGGGCGGTGCTAGCTGTCATTGCTAGCTCCGCACAATCGTTTTCGATTTATTTTTTTGGACTTTTTAAACTATTTTTCTGTTCTGCTCGGTCCCTCTGCAGCATTCGGCTATTCACTCACTGCTGTTGTGCACGGCATCTCACTGCACGGCATCTATAAGAATAGACCGAACAGCAGCGAGTAGCCTGTTTAGGTCGGTCATTCACTCGGCTGCCTATGGCAGCTTAGTGAATTGACCCCATAGTGTATAGAAAGTGTACAGAGTCCAGTAGTATGGAGAATAGAGTGTTCAACACAGTGGTCAGTTAAGATTTTGTCATTCTATCCCTAATGAAAACCTTTAATGGTGCTGTCTGAACACAGTAGGTAGGAGGGGCAAGTTAATATTTTGGCCATTAGTTTGTCTGTATAATTCAGCTTCATCTACTAAAACAGATACTATACTATGCAAAACTACTAAAGCTCTTTTACTGAAACATACACATTTTTACATGCAGAAAATACAGTGTTTGCTCTAAGATGACAACTTACTCCTAGGAAATCTTGGTGGATTGTCATTGACATCTGTAAGGGTGACTGTGACTGATGTTGTACCAGATAGTCCTCCCATTAAGCCAACCATATCCTTTGCCTGTATTACCAGAAGATATTGGTCTTTGGCTTCTCTGTCCATGTTAGGTAAAGCTGTTCGAATAACCCCTATAAAGGACAAAAAAAGAGAATATGAAATTAAGCTTCAGGTAAACTTATGTGGTAGAAAATTATAAATTTTATTGGTAAGCTATCTAAGAAATGCAAGCTTTTAAAATAGTATAGATCTGTTCAACTATATAGTTTCTGTCAAAATAGGGAATTTACTCTATTTTCTAATACAATGTATCACCTCAACCTTACGTCTTCCTTTACATAAAATAGAAATCAATCAAAATAAAACAGGAAAGATGCCCAGCATTCTCTGCTTAGCCATTCTCTTTTTTTTGGTCACAATATTTTTTTTAAATTACATTTTTATTAAGGGTTACAAAAAAATAAGAAGCAGAACATACAGGTTTTAAGGCCACATACAATTGTGCATTAAATCACAAGAGCAAAGCAATATTCACCCTGGGCAGAATCCCCAGGTGCAATCTTAAGTAGCACCCAACATCGGGCTCAGTCAGTACAAATCTTCAAAAGAAATCCACCACTGAAACAACTCTAATGGTGGGAAACTAGAAACAGGGGAAAAAAACAAGAATGGAGCAGGACTTAATCAAAAGCAAGATGTCAGAGAAGAAGGAAAGGAGCCAAAAAGGAATAGGAATCAGAAAAAAGCAGAGAGGAATAGAAAGAAAGAACAGAAGGAAGAGAACCTGGTGTATACCACCCCACCAGCAAGGTTGCAGGCTGATAAATCAGAGCATATGACCTACATCCTGGAAATTATAGTATGTGATTCAGGGGTCCCAGATCTTCTGGAAATTTCACATGGTGTCATGCCAAATGGCAGCAATGTGTTTATTCATCAAATACTAAGACATCTTTCATTTAAATTGCAGCATGCTAGGGACAGCTGATTTCCAAGCCTTGGCTAAAACTTGTTAAGCTACCATGAAAATTAAAGTTAGCAATTCATGTTGAGCCTTGGTACATGAAGTTGACTTCAAGTCCAATAGATAAGCAAATCATGATAAGCAATATAAAATACATAATGTGGCAAATATAGTAAATGTTGAAAAAAAATCTTGTAAATCATATAAATATTATTATATTGGTAGAACTTTGGAGCCTTTTCATGTGGTGGAAAGAAGAGGGGAGCACAGCGATCTGGGGCCAGTGCCAGTGCAGCAGCCATAACCTGTCAATGGCCACTGCCATCATGGTAAATGCCATGCACCTCAGTACTCCCTTATGTATTTTATATTGCAAATCAACAAAGTACTGTGCAAGTGAATATTAATAAGTTGAAACAAATGCATAATAAACAGAATTTCTTGGGAATTTGGGGCAAATAAGGCAAATACGTGGTTCACTGTGCAAGGGAATTTTCACTTTACATGGGAAGTTTCCCTTAGCTTGCTGAAAGTGGTAAAATTTCACATTGCACATAATGCCCAATCATGTGAAAGGAAAATTTTTAAAAAAACAGTCATTTTCCTTGCACATGATTGGGCAATGGAAGTAAGCAGAGCTTCACCTCATTCACTAAAAAGTACACATTTTTCTTACTGCCAGCACTTTTCAAGAAACTTGGCTTACACTTGTTTGCACTTTATTTCTGTAAAGGCATTACCTGTAATAATGACTGGTCACTGCTACTCTCTTTTCTTCCACAGGGTGATCAGTCCCATTGTAGTGTTGTAAAGGCAGTGCTCACATACAGTAATTACTTCAGTGGTGGCGGTAGTATTTGAAACTGTAATCCATATCACCCAGTCTTTTCCCATCCAGTCACTCCACCTTGCTGTGATAGGCAAGTGTGGAAAAGGTGGCCTCCCAAGTGTGACTACATTCAGAGGAATATCTCATAGTCAAATTCACATCCACAACCCAGCTATATTCATAGAATTTGTGCAAGCCTATGATGACATGGTGAATTCAACTGTAAAATGGTGATTTCAAACCTTTAAACCTGAAAAGGTTAGTTTGATTTACTAGTGACACTAGAGGAACATTGTGCATGGCATTCAGCATTAAAGCACCTAAAATAAAATGGCTAGAACTAAGATAAATCATGCCACACCTATGGCCCATGCAATTGTCCCTGCATTTAGTAAGCACTGAAATGATTTTTAAAGTCTGCTATGCTATTAGTGGGGTAAATCCAGAGAAAACAATAGCAATTTGATTTCTAAATGGCTGGGTGCCAAGACAAATTTCATTTTAACCTGATTGGAAGCCAAAAGGAAATGCATGTTGATTTTAAAGAACTATTAACACCTACAGCCAGCAAAAAAAATAATATAGCACAAACCTGTCATAATATGGAATGACCATACTAAAAGCCTCTTGACATAAGCATCAGAACTCCATGTCCAGTTGTGAATGTAAAAGTGACACAAAACTGTGAACATCTTTCTTATTTTTACAGGTGAGCAAGTGTGATTATGTTATGTAAATTTGTTAGATTATGGTTTCCAAATTCAGAAAGTGAACACTACATACCAAAATATATTTTATTGTTAGGCAAATAAGTGAAAAGACGTGTAACTGGAACTAACCTGCATAACCCATTTTATATAGTAATTTTGTTTTACAAAAAACTACAACTTAAACACCCATGAAATAAAAAGATTAAATATTTTTCAAGAAGGTAGTGGCCACAATATGTTTTTTGTCTGACATTCTTTACCAGTGGCATTATAATTTATAACTGTAGTTATGTATATAGTTTCAGTTTTTAAATGCAAAAATAAGTAGATAATTGCAGTTGTTCATAAAAAATACACTTAAATATCCGCTTAAGGTACATTAGTTGCTAGGCCTTAAAGCCCAAATGAAACTTTATCTTTTAAAGGGGTATACAGTCAGGCTGCTTATCAAATAAAGAATGTTTTTTTGCTTTACTTTTGTATACAACTCCTCCGCTCCAGCAGCATACCTGGACTGCTGAGTCACACAGTATGCAGCAGTTCAGCTTTCCAACAGTAGCACAGCCCCTGCACAGCACCCCAATCAACAACGCTGCTCAGGAAACTTGAACGTGGTGGATTGCAGAATTATGCAGGGGGCATGCTGGAATGGTAGAGACTGAAGGTGACTCTCAAGGCAAGAGCAGCAGCCCAGGTCTCCAGTGTGCTGCTGGGACAGAGCAGTTTCATATAGTAATATAGCACCAACACATTAAAAAAAACCTCACACATTCTTTATTTTTCTTTCCTTTTTACTTTTCACTTGACTGCATACCCCTATTAAATGATAAAGATGTAATTTGACTTTAGGGTACCTTTTTTGCACACATTTATATTCAAGCTCTTATTCAAGTGCACACAATAGCAGTGGTGAATAACACAGGAATGAGAACATGTATAATATGCCATAAAAATGTTCATCTGGCCTATTCGGTCAATGGCAGGGGAAGACATATTGTTACTATTGCCGGAGCAAGCCGTAAGATCACGGCTGGCTCCGCCCAGCTGTCAGAAGCAGGCTGTTGGCCAGCTTCGGCTTTCAGCACTGCTCAGCCGAGCCGAGGCATATGCGTTCGGCTCCACTGAGCCGCTCGGCCAAGTTCGGGAGCTGTACGGGCTATAGTGAATTGTACGTGCTATAGTGAACTGCAGCCCTTCGTTTCTACTGAACCGAAGGGGTCCTGGGGCCGAAGCTAGCCGAAGGATCGGCCAAAGCTACAGCTAGATCCTTTGGCTGGTTCGTGAATAGACCCCTACGTGTCTAAGCACTTTGACCCCCCAAAAAGTAATAATACAGCTTAAGTCTTCCAAAGGGAATAAGTAGGATAACTAAAGCACAAAATCCCTTAGTCATGATGGCATTAACCAAGAAACGGTCCATAGTTTCCCTGTTCATAAAGGCATTAACCATGAAAAAGTATATAGTTCTGCATTTATAACTTTATATTTAAATGAGAGAGAAAGAGACTCTGGAAAAGGATATCACAGTCATCTATGCTGTATCAGATAGTTATCTCAGAGAAAGTTGTTTTTTTTTTAAAATAAAGTCCCGGAGGCTCAACTGAATTAATATAACTGAAGATAAGATGAACTTCATGATATTCTAAGCCATGCTGCGGCACAACGTGAGCCAAGCCATACCTGCATAATTATCACCTGCTTCAAGAATACTAACTAGTAGGAGTTCATGAATTTTCAGGTGTTTTAATACAATCCATGTACAATGTGATTTGTTTTAAAAAGTAACTGCAGTGAAAAAAGGATAACTAATTTTGAGAAGTTCTAATGATCATTTCGTTTTGGTATAGTTGATTTATGAGGTTGGCACCCACTTTTCCTATAGGTGGGTGTTTTATTTTTTATAATGGTGATTATAAAGCAATTTAGTACGTGACAGGAGCTGTTTTCATTAATAGCTGCTTTTGTAGTGTTTTAATGATCACTGCTTAATCTTTTTTTTCTATCTTATTCTTTCATTGTTCCCCAAGAAATAAGGCTGCATTGTGACCCTGTCACAGCAGAATTAGGTTACAGGGAATACATACCAGTAAATATAAAAAAATACATACCTCTCCCTTAATAGGTACTAGAAAATGGCCCATCAAAATCTACTGAGAAACCAACAAGTCCTTGAGTGTTGATCTCCTTGGTCCCACCCGCAGCACCCACTGGTTTTTCCTATCTGCATACAGGTAAGTGCTAAATTATGTAATGACATGGAGGTCAGCAGGAGAAACCAGTGAGAGCCGCAAGGGACCAAGAGACTAACATTCTCGTAAGTGTTGGTTTCCCAGCAGGTTTCTCTGTTATATTCTTCATAACAGGAAGAACATTAACTTTGTTTGTAGGATCAGTATTATTTTAATGAAAGCTGCAGATTAATAAAAGGTTAGAAAAGGGTTTTTAAAGAATGCATTTACATCTAATTTAATCAGTTGAGGTTTTTCAAACAAAGGGTATATGCCAATGTCAAGATTTTCTAGAGTTTATTGTCTACAGTCATCACTCCAACAGACCCCCAACTGGGCCCACTGCCACCCTGCCACTATTACCAGCAAGTGCTGTTTAGATATAATAAGCAGAACTGAAACATAATTCTCTGCTCTGTGACTCAAGGGGATTTATGGAGAAAAAGGCCTAGGTACGTAAGTGGTTAACATAGTAAAAATCTATCTGTAAAACACATGAAACTACTATTTAACCCTTTTCCTGCCAACAACGTAGGGCATACAGCAGAACAAAACCATTTCCAGCTGGCCAGCTCAGTATGCCTTACGTTGCTCGCAATCAGCCTTCTGCTATAAGCTCATGGTTGCTTCAAGGCTTCCCTTGATGGTTCTCTGTATATGAATAGCTTTCAGCCCCCCCCCCCACACTTGCTCCTGCCACTGCTCCCGCCGCTGCTTCTACCACTCTGCAGCTCTCTCCTCCCTGGTGAAGACAGGCTCCATGGCGCGGTCTGTGTCCCCTTCGATCCCAGCTGCTCTCCCCCTCGGAGGATCCACAGACCACTGCAGCTGGTGTGGCAGCACATGGCAAAGCATTGCTATGCATTGCCTTGCAATGGAATACACCGTGTTGTGATTAAATGTGTGCCTCCATCATTGTATCACAACAAACACCACAACAGCACACAAACAGCAATGCAGATCAGATTTTACACAAATGTTTAGCATAAGTTGCTTATTTACAACTTTGTGTTCCTTCAATTTTTCACTGGCAAAATAGGACAATTTAAAATTTACAAATATTTATTATTTATTAACTCAGTACAGTTTTATCTTTTTGATTTGGTAGGAATCTTGCAAAGTATTGGGATTTGTTGTATGCGCTGATAATGATTTTAGTGTAATTTTAGCAAAAACATTGATTTGATAAACATTTGCGCAATTGTTGCAGGGCTGTCACAGGACCTAAAAAATTAATAGCACCATCTTTTCATTCTACTGGCCCTGTGATTTCAGAAAATGTAAGGTTTGGGGGTCTTTATTTTGCAGTTGAAAATTTAAAAAAGGTGAAAAATTGCAAAAATGGCCTAGCCAACTGAGGTTAAAAGTGTTAGGCAGCGAAAGGGTTAAAAGCCAAAAATAGCATATCAATAATTTTGACATACAGTACAATGTATCTAGCATATAGTACTAATTCAAATCAAATACATTTCTGCAAACTACCCACTGTATCTATTGAGATTTATTTAATTTTTGGTAAAACACAACCTTTACTTATGCAAATTTAGAAAATAAAGAACACGTTTTGCATATGTGCTTCATAATAATTTAAAATTAGCATGGAACAAACATTTGCCGTATTAATTATTTTATGTGACAGGCACTCTGAAATTAACAACATGCTTACCTGTCTTTGGCTCGACAGAAAAGTACGGTTGACCTTGCAGAATGCTATAGATAACTCGAGCACTATTTCCATAAGTGGGATCATCTGCATCTGTTGCTGTTACTTGCAGCACTGATGTTCCTTAATAAAATGGTATTGGCTTTCAGTTAAGCAGATTTCAACCTACAGCAGTACATTGTAAAACATTTATAATATTGTAATTCTAGAAACATTACTATTTCAGAGATGTATATATCATATTCAATGTATGTACTATAAAAAAATTGAATAGCAATATATATATACTTTATTTATCATAATCAATGTCATTAACAATTTTCAGGAAATTTTTAGTAAAATAAAAATCCACTCATTTAACACCTAGGTTTGCTATGGCAGAGACTTCCCATACAGACCACTGTCAATCAGCTGTTAACACAAAATAAAAATACCAGTACAAGACTGCTGAAATGCTCAGAGCTACTAAACTTTTGTCACCTGAAAACAGCTTACAAATAATTTCTGAGCCAATGATCCTTCATGCCAAACATATCTGGAGTAGCTCATTCCCTTCAGAAATGCTAACCAGCAACCATTTCAACAGAAAGACCCATGACGCTGCACATTTGGCAATAAGTTGAGAGGGTTTTGTTTTCTTATTTTTAATTGATTGAAAAATCCTTTTAATAATAAATAGCATGAAGTATAAAAATTGTACACAACTGCAGAAAGAAATGGATGCAATAATGTAGAACATTATATTGTACCATATCCTATTGTTGCACCCTCCAAAGGCACGTAAGGGACCCCAGAGGGCTAACATTTCACCTCCTTGGCTGGTTGTAAGTTGCAAGTGTAAGTTTAGCATCAGTCAGTTTAAGGTGTTTGAAAGATTTTATTCTTCAATGTAGCTCACAAGGAGAGAGGGACAAGGGCTAAAGACACCCAGGATATGTACAGACTCATTATCTATGTTTCATCTATACAGTGCAAAGAGCATTTAAGCCGAAACCGGCATCACTGTATGTAATAGAAACTCAGCTGGGCAGCAGTCTTCTCTGTTTCCAATTTCAAAGAGAGTTACCAGGCCCCTGTAAGGATCCAGTTCTTACCAAGTTTCCCTCCAGCTGATTTATTCACCCTGGCACTCCATCTTGGGTCAGCTTTCCCCTCTACCAGACAGGACAGCTTTAGGCCTAAACGCCTAACTATACTAAAGCCAGCCACATATACTCCCTCAAGCCAGAGCACTCACAAGGTAAGCCCCTAATATTTATGTCTTTCCCCAACATGCACCACTGGCAATAAACCTCCTAGTGATTGGCCAGAGAGACACAAATATTCAAAACCCAGAATTATTGTCTTCTTACTCAGGGTCACATCCCAGCAGCAGGCAGAAGCAAACAATAACACTGGTCTTAGTGAGAGACCATTGAGTACAGCACTATCAATTGGTAATCGGCTGCTTACAGACCATCAGAGCTATAGTTAAGTAGTCAAATCATATAGATTATCAATGTGCAGTTATGACTAGGCACTGTTGAGGCTTCAGGAACAATCAATAGACATCATATTTAGACATCATATTTACTACTTAGACATCATATTTACTAAGAAAGAGTAAGTATTTTCATTTATTTTAAGTCAAATACAGTGCCAATGTCACTTACTAGATGTACATGGACACTACCGACACCTGTATACTTTCCATCTCAGACATTATTCTCAACCTATGGATAGCCACAGATCCATTAACCTCCCTGGCGTTATGATTATGTCAGGAATTTCTGAAAACGAAACTAAAAGTTAGATGCCGGCATCTGACTTTTAGTTTCGTTTTCGGGCCGCGTACAGCAGAGGCAAGCCCCCTTCTTCCGAATCATAGCTATGATTGACGCATTTCAGGGGCATAGCGATGATTCTGAGGAAGGGGGCTTGCCCCTGAAACACGTCAATCGTGGCTGACTGCGGTCGGTGGACAGTGATGTCACTGGAGACTACCGTGTTACATAGTCGGGGGGGTTCCATGTTGGGTTAACAGACAGTGTGGCCTCTCGTTTGTTGTTAAAGCCTGATGAAAACGTTTGTTTGTGAGTACTTTTATCCCTTGTTTTATATGTTGTAATAAACGATTTTACACACGGAGGTGGCGCTCTGTTCCCTTTTGTTTTCTATGTTCGTGGTGGAAGCCCCAGAGCCTTGGATGAGCAGCCCCCTCAAGTCTGTGTAAAAAACTGTGATAAACTGTTGAAAACTTTGAGTGTGCAACAGCAAGTGGATTGTTCAGCTGGCAGCCATTAGCGCCAAGAGCTAAAGACCACCTATTATCAGTTTCAGTAGGTTATGTTCACATGCCCATTGCTCAAGTGAGCAATGGGCATGTGAACTTTTTTGGGTTATTATTTTCTTCATTTTTTATGTTCAGGGCTAAAAAATACAATGTTTGGAATATATTTTCATTTTATATCAATATTTTATATTTACTATTTCTAGGCAGTAGGTGAACTGCTGGGCTAATGTTTGTATTTGGCAGGCTAATCTTAACTAGTTTGGTGTTGCTTACAGAGAATAGCTAAAGCTTAGATTACCCATGGCTTACACACACATATAAGTGACTCATTCACCCTCCCTCCTTGCTCTACAGGGTTATGTTCAGAGTTTCAAAAAGAAGGGGCAGTCTAAAAGGAAACACTACTTCTATTGTAACACATTTGTCAGGGGTGAATCTGTAGTTAATGTTAGTTTTTTAAATACATTTTTTTATATCAATAAAAAAACAACTTTTAAGAAACATGTAACCTTTCAAATAAATCACCCCATAACTGTTATGTTGTTTTCTTTAATTGGGTGGTTCACTAAACGTAATATCTGTTTCTAAAGTGCAAGATATGTTCTTAGTCACAAATAAGGAGGCTTCTCCTAGAGCCTAATGATGGATCCAGGTGCTAGGAAATGGATGCAGCAAGAAGATGCAAGATTGACTGGTTTTCAGGATATGTGTGTTCTTGGATTATCACATTCTAATATCACCATTCTCACAATTCAATAAACAGTCCCACACCCAGACTCTACTTCACACAGTTCAAGTCTGCGCTCAGCTGTTCATACACCAAAACAAAAATAAAAAACAGATTGACACCCAGGTTTCTGCCACTACTCACATCATTTTATCTCAGCTGGCTTTATGTGTTGATCAGACCTATTCGTACTTTAATATCCTTTACCTCACATGTCTGTTATTGAACAGATCTCAACCACATCCCACCCCTCACAATTCTTTTATTACTGACAGACATAGCTGTAATTTAGCAGCTGGTTTGGAACACTCCTACTCTTTAGGATTTGGCATGTTTTTGAACCCTTTATCTGTTTTCTCCACTTAACTACCAAGTCTTTATCTCCCTGCCTAGAATGCTGTTTCACCTTGCAAAATTGAATATACAGTATATCCTTTCAATATTGTCCCTCCTGTACACTTTCCTCTTTTCATTAGCTCATATTTCCAGACATAAAGTAACCCTGAGGGATAGCTAACATATTCTATCTGAACAGGTAATCGCTTCTAACATGTATACCTACATATATCTTCATATTTTTATTATGTTTAAAATTCCTTTAATTCTCATATTTATTATTTTTTGTTTCTACAGATTTTTCTACTGGCTAAGTATGTATGCATGCATTTCTCAAAAGAGTGTAAACAATCAACACCTACTGTAACATATATATGAGTTGTTTAAATTTGTTCATTACAGTTTTGTATTCTTCCATAGATTTACAGTATATATTTACATTTTTTGGTAACTTTTTGATACATTCATCTGTGTACATTTCCATATGTCTTTCCATCTGCTTATCAACATGTATATTCTTTGAAAGCCCTTCTATCAGTGATTGTTTATGCGGCACATTTGGAGTAACATCACTTTGTTTTAACTAATATTCATCTTTTTTCTGTAATTTTTATGTTACTTTTAGTGGAATATAATCCACGCAATCGCCAATATTTCCAAACATGTGATTGCATGCAAAAACCTTGCTGATAGGGTTGTCGATACAAGGTTTAAATTGCTTTACTTTATGATAGACTATTGTTGTATTATATTTTTCCATAAATTGCTCTTAGTTCAACCACATAAACAATAATCCAGAATCTTTTTTTTACTCCACCTGTTTAATCCCTGAGACTTAGCCTCGCTATTCATTATTAAGCACTTTTTCTTTTGTACATCAGATGTATAAATATTTTAACAATGGACCGCAGTGGTCTTTGCAGATGAACAACCAGCCATAAGCAAAACCACCTACTTAGTTTAGTTATCTTCTGACCACGTGTCTGAGTCCCCACTCACCAATACATTACAATACATACTTGTAAACATAGCAGCATTTGTTTTTCTTACCAACGGGTGACATTTCAGGAATGCCAGCAATGTAAGGGCCATCCAGAAATTTGGGCTCATTGTCATTTATGTCTTGCACTTTAATGACGAACTCAGACTCAGGCTCTACAGGTTTATTTGTTTGCCTGTCTAAAGCTTGTGCACGAAGAGTGTAGTAGGCTTGTTCCTCCCGATCCAACCTCTTGCTTGCATGTATATCCCCAGTAAATTCATCAATATTAAAAATGGTACCTGCCCCCTCTCCTGTCAAAACATATTTGATGGAATTTTCTCCTGTGTCCACATCAGAGTGAAGCTGTTGAAAAATCGAAAAAAATTGATATTCATTAAGTTAATAGGTGTTAGCCAGCTAGGATTTAATTAGCGGTTCATGAAAAAATAAGGGAATTGTCATTGTTCTGAAAATTATCTGCCAAAACCATCTTATTTATGGTCAAAAAAAGAAGATCTGTCAAATGCTTTAGAAGGCAAAGACATTTTTATATCTCTTAATAAACAGTTTGGAATCACTTTGCATTTCATACTGTGATAAAAATCACACAGTGTAGAGCTGAAATAATTCTAGAAAATATATGCTTGTAAATACTTTGAAATTCATTTTTCCCTGACACTTTGGTCTCATCAGAAACAAAACATTTTTTTTTGCAATTTTTATTTCTACGAAATTCAACTGACTGGAAATTGTCTCTCATTCCTGAGAATGCTACATGTGTTAATTTTCTGCCTGAAAATGCAAAAAAATACTATTTGCTTGCTCTGTGGTAATCCTTTGAATATTCACACGTGTCAGATATCAGTCTACTGCAGACAACCTGGAAAAAGAAAACATCTGCATCTGGTTACTGGACTTTGTTTATTCTTTCCTTCCCAAACTAACACATTTGCAAATAAAAAGGCTATGGGGTCTATTCACGAAGCTGCCGAAGGATCTAGCCGTAGCTTCCGCCGATCCTTTGGCTAGCTTCGGCCCAGGACCCCTTGGGTTCAGTAGAACCGAAGGGGTGCTGTACGGACTATTCACTATAGCCCGTACAGCTCCCAAATGTGGCCGAGCGGCTCAGTCGAGCCGAACGCATATGCCTCGGCTCGGCTTAGCCGCGCTGAAAGCCAAAGCTGGCCAAGCGGCCGGCCATGGGCCGACCGACAGCCTGTTTCTGACAGCTGGGCAGAGCCAGCCGTGATCTTACGGGTGTCTCCGGCCACTTGCAGAGAGATCAGCGTCCCTGGTTACCGGCTCCGTGTCAGAATAGGAAAAAAAAATTGCCCATTGGAATGCATTGCTAGATTCCTTTTGCTGCAGTTCTCCATCAGGTCCATCAGCAGAGGGTGGGTACAATGCTAGTTTACTATTGGCTATTGCAAATTGAAATAGCCAATAGGAATCTAGCAATGCATTCCAATGGGCAAAAATGTTTTTTGTTTTTTTCTATTCTGACACAGCTCCGTGTCAGAATACAGAAAAAAAAGAAATAGGAGGCTCCCAGAACGCCCGGGAGAGTTTTTTAAAGAACCGCCGGACAATAGAAAACTGTTGGGCGGAGCTAGCTGTCATTGCTAGCTCTGAACAATCGTTTTCTATTTACTTTTTAAACTATTTTTCTGTTCTGCTCGGTCCCTCTGAGGGACCGAGCAGAACAGCCGAGCCGAATGCCGCTCAGTGACATTCGGCTTTTCACTCACTGCTGTTCGGCATCTATAAGAATAGGCCGAACAGCAGTGAGTAGCCTGCCGGAGGTTCGGCTCAGCCGATCCATATGTTGGATCGGCTGAGACGAACTCCTTTTGCACTTCGGGTCAGCTGAACATGCTGAGCATGTTCGGCCGACCCGAAGCCATGCGAAGCAAGCCCATATACGGCTGATTTCAGGCCGTACCAGCCTGAAGCTTAGTGAATAGACCCTATATATGTCTCATATATATGTCTCATAATATACAGTCTCTGTATAGTAACATTTAGAAAGTAGGATCTCAAGAGGTATATTTGTGTGGTCTGCTCAGTCTCTACGAGCCTTGTTTCACTGAAGTAGCAGAGGTCTTTGTATTCTGAGGTTAGACCCCACTGACATGACAGTAGCTCCAATACACAAACATAATTAGTCTACTAGGATTGTCAAACTTTGATTGTTTCAACAATATGGATCAATGAGCTTTACATTTTAAACATAGGTGGATCACAGAAATGTATCAATCTGGGTTAAAATTTGGTTATCACATGACAGACCAGGAGCAGATCAGTACATTCAAGTGTGATCAAGACTGATCTACAAGAAACTACTCAGTGCTGTAAGGAATCATCAAACACATGAAAAAGACTGAGTGAGAGACTTTATAAAATATAAAAAGAAAACCACTATTTTGGTCTTGACATGTAGCCAACATTACTTTTAAAATTATGCTTTGTTCAATTATAGTCATACCACTTTTAAATCTTCAAAGGGCAAAGTCAAGGGAGCAACTCAGCCTGAGAATTCTACATCAGTAACCATGACATCTGAAGTCAGAAGTCTTGTACTCTAGAATTTATTGTGGATAAAAAGTACTGGAAGAACTAAACATGTTTTACAGTAAAGGATATATCATTCTCAGCTATTCCTAGATGACTATTACATATACATAGGAATTTAACAACTCAAAGATGTACACAAATCTGTTTAGATTTTGCAAACACATTTTATATAGAACTTGGTAAAATATACATTCCCCCAGTTTGACTGATGTTTAAAACGGTGGTTGACGGATTGTGGAAATGATAACATTTTTATAGACAGCTAACAAAATTACATCAATACATCATGCTATAAATGTACTTTGCACCTTCATTTCCTTTCCATGTATAACAATTACACACTATTCTATCATATTTCTGCACTTGTATTAAACTGTTAATGTCATCATACATGATTTTATATAT